>NC_051156.1:196873742-196876242 GCF_013339745.2 Dermacentor silvarum | reverse complement strand
TCCATCATCCATCATCCATCCATCATCCATCCATCCATCCATCCATCCATCCATCCATCCATCCATCATCCATCCATCCATCATCATCCATCCTACGTGGCATTATGACGACGAGGGAAGGAGCCGAGTTGCGCTTCCTAAATCGTTCTTTTAAGACTTAAGAGGCAGCTTTAGCTCGTAGCCAACGGTAATTTCCCTATTAAAATATATTATAAGACCGAGACCGACCGAGCTGTCAAGCGCTTTCTATTCCAAAAAGCAAACGCCCCAGCTCATGCGTGAAGAAGTAGAAGAACAGGGAAGGTGATGATGGCTATGTACAAATGAAAAGGACGAAGTACGTTAATAGTGCTTACACTAACTTCCCCCCGTCATGGAAGCGGCCAGCCTGGCCGCAGATTACAGATTATCTAAACGGGGAGTGAAGGGCTTCATCCGCGAGACGTGAACAATTTCGGCATTCCGTCGGCGCCGGTCAGTGACGGAGTGTACTGGGCGCACGAGATAGTTCACTGCAGATGTTTGCTGCACAACGGTGTATGGGCCAATATAGCGTTGAAGGAACTTCTCACAGAGGCCTGGAGTTCGGGCTGGAGTCCAAAGCAGGACTTGGTCTCCAGGGTGAAAACGGAGGTCACGGCGTTTGTTGTCGCAGCGACGTTTGCGCTCAGCTTGGGTAGCTTCCGTGCTTTGCCAGGCGAAGAAGGGGCTAAAAAGAATTCTCTGTCAAATATGGTGGAAGGAGATCTTCCATATACAAGGAAGAAAGGGCTGTAACCGGTAGTCCGTTGAATAGCAGTATTATAGGCGAATGTCACAAAAGGAAGAATTTTATCCCAGTTAGTGTGGTCAGGCCGGATGTACATGGAAATCATGTCAGACAGCGTACGGTGGAAGCGCTCAGTGAGGCCATTGGTCTGCGGATGATAGGTAGAAGTAGACTTGTGCACGGTATCAGTGGCCCGAAGAACTTCCTCGAGAACTTGGGAAATAAACGCCTTGCCACGGTCAGTCAGAAGAACGCGAGGAGCCCCGTGGCGCAAGACGATGGAGCGCAAGAAAAAGTCAGCAACCTCAGACGCGGTACCGGCTCGCAGAGGGGCAGTCTCGGCATATCTGGTTAAATGGTCGACCGAAGTGACAATCCAACGGTGACCAGAGGGTGTCAAAGGCAAGGGACCATATAAATCAATGCCAACAAATTCAAAAGGTGCGTCCGGGCAAGGCAGAGGTTGTAGTAAACCGGCAGGAGGGGAAGTCGAGCGTTTTCGGTGCTGACATGACGCACAGGAGGCAATATATTTGGCCACCGTTGTGGATAGGCCAGGCCAGAAGCAGCGGGTCTTGATGGGGTCGTAAGTCTTGTGGAAGCCTAAGTGGCCAGCCGATGCGTCGTCGTGAAGTGCCTCTAATACAAGCCGGCGAAGGCAGCGAGGTAGAACTGGGACCCACCGGTGACCTGTTGGGTGATAAACGTAGCGGTGTAGCACGCCACTTTGCAGGCGAAATTGTCGAAGTTGGCGTCGCAAGCGGCTGTTGGGTGGTTCGGCGAATCCACTAAGGCGATCCATGAAAGTTCGACAGTAGGAGTCGGCCCGCTGAAGCAAGACGAGATCAGAGCGTGATGAAAGCATAGCTAGGTCCAGGGGCGTTATCGAGAGCTGGTGTGAGGCAGGCGTAGCATCGGAACGACGTGGTGGGGAAGGCGACGGCGCGTTACCGGGAGAGAGCGAGAGTGGGCAGCGAGACAATGCGTCTGCATCATGATGACTTTTTCCAGACTTGTACGTTATTGCAAAGTCATATTCCTGCAAGCGGAGTATCCAGCGTCCTAAGCGTCCTGACATGTTTTTCATTGATGACAGCCAACACAGAGCATGATGGTCGGTGACGATTGTGAAGTGGCGGCCGTAAAGGTATGGGCGAAATTTCTGAATAGACCAGACGATAGCCAGGCACTCTTGCTCTGTAATGGTGTAGTTCCGCTCAGCTGGAGAAAGTGTTCGGCTGGCATATGCGATGACTTGCTCTTTAGAGGCTGCATTACGTTGCAGAAGTACTGCGCCAATACCTTGTGCGCTTGCGTCAGTATGGAGTATGGTGGGGGCTCGATCATCGAAGTGGCGAAGCACTGGTCCGGAAGTAAGATGTTGCTTAAGAGCTTGAAAAGCTGATTCGCATTCGTTAGTCCATGTGAAAGAGGCACCGGTAACCAGTAGCTTGTGTAGAGGAGCTGCTATGGCAGCAAAGTTGCGTATAAATCGACGAAAATATGAAGCCAAGCCGAGGAAACTACGTAGATCTTTCTGCTGCTGGGGCCGAGGAAAGTGGAGAACAGCACTAATCTTTTCGGGGTCTGGCTGGATGCCATCTTTTGAGACGACGTGGCCCAATACTTTTATAGTCTTGCTTGCAAATTTGCATTTTTTTTGTATTGATCTGGAGACCAGCATTTGCAAGGCACTTGAGAACTTCGTCTAATCGATGAGATGTTGTCTGG
>NC_051156.1:196838595-196873642 GCF_013339745.2 Dermacentor silvarum | reverse complement strand
TACGTTATCGTCACTCAATTTCCAACATATCAGCTCGATATGATTCAAGTGGGTCGCCTGGTCTCATTCTGATTATCTTATCTCCAGCTTTTTAGCACATATAACTAGCAGCTGATGATAGTGGCTATACGGCTATAAGTTCTGCCTTCTTGTTCACCAAACTCAGTTGACAGTTCGCGCTTCACTTGTGTGTTTTTGTTTCCACTACCTTTGTGTGTCACAGTGCCGGCCCCAGCACAACGAACGATTAAGTAGTGAGTCAGAATATCCATTCGCCACTTGATTCCTTGGAACAGCAGTCGCTCTTGGGCCCCATTTTATGCAGCATGGATCCTATACTCTCTTCAATTTGAGGTCTGTACGTTCTGTAAAAGAAGGAAAATTAATTTTGGAGACATAATTTAGGGACATATCTTGGGAAGTACAACCCTGAAACAATATCAGGAACAATGTCTTGCCGTATATTGGCAAAATATGATGGTTACGCAGTTTGGACAATTTCGTGAATTTTGGCAAGTCAACCGAGACGACCCGGAATAAGGATGAATTGGAATCCAGAGTAGCATGCATTACGGAATGTTGAATTCCGGGCTTCGAACACTTTTAACCCACCTTTTGTGGCTTTTTATTACGAGGACCCTTTCACTGTAGTATTATGGGAATCAATACCCACCGCCCCACAAAAAAAAAAAAATGTAATACAATTTGGCTACTTATGGAAATATGATTAGGAACACAGAATCTGCGCAGGCACGGATGTTAGACCTCTACAAAAAATTGTAACAATAACGGTAACCAAAGCCCCCCTGCTTTTGTCGGGCAACTCGGGAGAGTTTCTAGGTATGAATTTTACCAACAAAATCTACAGCTCGTGTAAGTGACAGTGACCGTTTTGTACACACCTTGTTGCAGCATGCAGATCAGACGCTTTGCCGTGTTGTCAGGTTGCAGAGGGGTCGGAGGTTCGTATGATGTGTAAAGATGCCTCTGGCTCACAAAATCGTGACATTCCTAAACAACAAAAAATTTTCAGTTTACTGTAATTTCTGTTTAAACTGCAAACTTGTGATTTAACAAGATCATGTTACACTGTGAAAAGTCTTGTACAACCAGCTCCAGGAAGTTGCATCTGGCTGTACAAATGTCCGACTATTACGTCACAGGCGGTTATTTAACATGTAAATGACACTGCAGCAAACATGAATCTAGTATCAAAGAGTTCACTCAAACGCACATCTGTAGTAAGTGAAATGTGAATTGCTCTGTGAAGAAAATTCTTTAGCACATGAAAACCGTTTCAAGACCTAATTTCTTTATGCGGCGCAACAAAGCAATAATAGTAACGAGAAAAGTAAATTACTCGCGCAGTCAAGTGAAATACTTACGTTCGTGCAATAGCACCATGCTTGCAAGAATTAGAATAACGGGAAAATTAAATTACTCGCACAGTCGAGGGAAATACGTGCGTGCAGGGACCGCTTCGCTCACCATTACGCGCTTTTCACTCACGGTCAGTAGTGGTTTACAGCCATATGCATGTGTATTTATTCGACACTTTTTTAACCTTCGCAATACTTTATTATGAGCGGAGCACAGTGAGAAGGTGTAAGGGAAACAAGAGATAGAGCAGAGAGGGCCTCTCCGTTAATCATCTGTGAATCCTCTCTGCAATTACCAACATGTAACTTCTCATGATATCATAGTTATTGCTTAACGTGTGATTTTTTTACCTAAGCTAACACGCCAAATCGTCTTCGAAAATCGTCTTGGAAATTACTGTCGTTGATGCACTACAAATATCGTTATTGATTCTACATATCCCTAAAATAGTTACCTTCAGTAAAAGTACAACATGAAAGTTTATGTTCTAGTTGTAAAGGGTTTATTAGAGATCGGAGCAGCGCAGCGTCGACAGTCAAACGAGGCGGCTTTCAAGCACGAGCGCCGTTGTGAGCAAAAGCGCTGTACCCACTAGCGTCTGGCAGACTAGAGCTGGACCCACTAGCGTCTCTCTTATTCGCTGTGTCGCCATGTCGGAGTCTGATCTTATCAGACTCCGACATGGTCACGTTGACTTTCTTGCATAAGTCCAGGATGTCTTCGATATAACTTGAGCGCCGTAAGGCGCGACAAAGGCGTTAATACGGTATGACTGACTCTGCACGAGTGCCGCAGGCGTGAAAAAGTCTGTCCGACTTACCGCGCAAGTGCGAGACTTATGTAACGCCAACGAGGAACCTACCCGTATACCCACTGCTTCACCTGGTTCACCGCGCCGGTAGCCAGCGTCGGAGCGTAAACAAACTCGCGCATGGGCACGGCCAGCACGCGCAATCCCACCAACAAATGTCCACACGATTGCACCCGTGGTGGCATAGGGGCTTCAGCGTCGCGTTGCTAAGCTAGACGGCGTGCATCAAATCCCGCCGCAGCGGATGCATTTCGTAGGAGGCGAGATGCAAAAACGCCACTGTACCGTGCATTGGCTGCACGTTAAAGAGCCCCAGGCGGTAAAATTAATCCTGAGCCCCACACTACGGCGTCCCTCATAATTGTATTGTGGTGTTGGCACGTAAAGCTTCAGAATTGAACTAACATCGCCTTCATCCTCATGAGTGAGACAGTTGCATTAATCACAACACTGTTCGTGTGATTTGGTGTTTTGGTTTCAGCGTAGCTTGGCGAGTGGTCCAGTGCATAAACATAGAAATTGCATGAAATTAGTGTTGTGACATTTGTAAAAAACAAACAAAGATACCATGACATTACACATATTGCGTCGGATAAAATTAACGCAATTGAACGGATCGCATTAAGTTGTCTAACCTTTAAATATTCGCTTCACGGAAACTTCGCTTCGGATATATTTCCATGTCTTACCATTAGGGTTAATAATTTATTGGTCGCTCTTTTTTTGCACTGATCATAGTCAACCACACAAGGGAGCACATGTATCAAAGTATATCTTACTCAATAAAATTATCACCGGCGGCCAAACGGGACTGGTTGAGTTCCTGAAAAATAAAGGAGAAAAGGTTGTGTCATGATAGAAAAGCAAAACATTTTCCCTATATTCGGATTCCATGTACTCATTTGGTGACACTTAAATTTAAAATGTCTGGTGTCGACTGTCACTCCAAGATTACCGCGTGAGCCTGCATGACGGACCCGCAAGACGCAAACGGGGCTTTGAAAGCTCTGCTCAAAAATAAAATTAGTTTTATTTTAAACTGTCGTGTTTTTATCACAGTCAAACTACATAGCAGTAATCTGATGGATCGCTCTGCCTCAGATAGAAATTTTCGGATTTCCGAAGTTCCATACAGCCGCTAATCGAGAGTTTTAGATAAGGGGGACGCAAGTGTTGGGGCCATCTAGTGCTTGCGTCCCCCTAATCTAAAGTTCTCTAATATTGCTACGGACCAGCACCATTGATGAGATAGAGGCCAATAGGTACTGCGATTGAAGGTGACAATCTTTTTAGCTGACGCTAACTGTCGCTTTTAGGGGCGAAGCTCCTTATAGCGGCACCCGTTCGTCCCCGTCGTAGTAGGTAAGCACGTCTAGTTTTATGAATTGCTCAATAGATGGCGTTGTGTGTCCGTATATGTATGTATACCCATATATACATATATATGTACACGTATAGTATAACCGGAAGCCGACTTCAGCTTCCGTTTCCACTTCCGGTTCCGCTTCCGTTTCCACTTACGGTTCCGGAATCCAGCTTCCGGCTTCCGGAGAACGCTTCCGGCGTTTTATGAAAAAAAAATTCCGAAAGTTGTGTCCGTAGCGCGGAATCGAACCAGGGACCCCTCGCTTCCGAACTGCGCGGCGCTAACCACTACGCCACGAAGCGCGCATAGACACACGCACCACGATGGCAATAAATACCCAACATTAACGAAAGGCCGCGTTTCTAGCGCGTTTCTAACGCGTTTGTGCTAGCGCGTTACGGCCCGTGTAAGAAGCTGGTGTAAGACGCTGTGGCCTCTCCGCCTTACCTTCAACGCGTTTCGAACGCACTGCCCAAAGCGGTGGCAAGTCAAGTTCAAGTCGAGGAGCGTTTATGAATACGGGGGGTATACTCTCTCAGCAGTCATGTGATGGCGTCGGCAAACGCGGTGCACGTTCCGGCATGTGTAAATGGCTGCGTAAGACGCTGTGGCCGCTCCCCCTTACTAGAGAGTACTGCACGTTTCTAACGCGTTTGTGCTAGCGTCCCCTTAAGCGGGAGATCCGATGAATTCCTCCGGAGCTTCGCCCACTCATCATCATTTACCCCGTGGATATGCTGTGATTTTTTAAGTCAGTTATTTGTATTCGCTTGTCTATTTTATGTATATACTGCCTCTCACTTGCATCTTTCCACGCAACATATTGGCGGAAGTAGCTTTCTTTGTGCTCGTCTTGTAGCTACTCAGCGGACCTTATCTTGAAGCTTCATTGATCGTTGTGATGTTCATACTGCTCCATATCAACCAGTAGACGTTTTGTCCGATGTTGTACAACACAGCTGCCCTTTGGTGGGAGTCCTGCAAGGAGCGGAGGTCCTGAATCAAATCGCACGAACGCATCAACATCAACAACAGGTGGACCTTATAGTGTTCGCACAGGCTATGTTTAAAATAAAGGTTCCACACATCAAGTGTGGAACCACATTTTGATTTCTATGTTGTTTCAGCGTTGATATTGTTACGCGTATAGGACGAGTCAATTAAACAAGAAACTCAGCGGACCTTACCTGGCCGCATTGTTTATCGTCGTAACGTTAATCGAGCCGTAGAGCAGACAATTGACCGTTTGACCTATATCGTAGATCATAGTGGCAGGTACAGTGGCTCACCCTGCATAGAGCGGAGGTCCTGAATCAAATCGCACGAACGCATCAACATCAACAACAGGTGGACGTTATCGTGTTCGCAAATGCAATGTTTAAACTAAACGCTCCACACATCAAGTGTACTTCAATGCATGCACGATTAACTCATCACTTGGGAAACTCGATCAAAAGCTATTTTACTGTTTAGTGATAGTAACGGCTACCGGCACGCTGCGTATAAATGTATGCGGCCGCGTGCGGATGTAATTTGAGCCTTACGCCTCACATAAATAAGACAACTCGTATGACGCGCACATCACTGAGACAATGGTTTCGATATGCAGAAAGGTATCGCTGGTGAGGTATTTAACCCGCTTGTCTAAAATGTATCGAAGTTTGACGCACGTATCGAAGAATAAAAGCCGACGTATCCTTCAACAGTTTGCCTATCTGCGTAGTAAACAGCGGAGTCTATTTGTGCACCGTTTCCCGTCGTTAAACTGGTTATTAATTCTGTTTGACGCCAACTTGGGTAACTGGGTATGAGAGACTTGGCTCGTGCCGAATTTTATTGAACCCCTTCGACGCCAACTTGGGTCACATAGTATGTGCCTGTCTTCAATTAATCTCGTTGTGGACAACTTGGGTTACTGGCTTTGTGCCAGAGGGAGTGCGCCACTCCTCAATGATATTTAACTTTAGCAAAAACAATCTCCTGTAATTTTTTTTTTTTGGTACTGGGTGCAATCGAACGCGTGTCATAGATATGGGGACAACTGTCACTGAACATGCATTCGGACAGGCTCCATGCGCGGACATCCAGGCAGCGCCGCTAAAGACCGCAGCGTGTTTCCGAGGAATGCGCGCGCGAAAGGAGCACAGCTGAATACACACCTCGGATATGACGTGTTTCATCGGTGGAGATATAACTAGTGTGTGTCTCTACATTGCTCCAATGCTAATCGCATTAACGTCGACGTTTATATCGTGAAATTGGATGTGCGATAATGCTTTTTATATCGTGATTTTTATATTTTACAGGCATTATGGAACACACTTTTGAGAACGTGTTGTTTCGAAACGGCACCTCAAAGTATTCCTCAAGACTTCTTGATTTCGTATCCTGACGCACTGGTATAATTGAAACGCGATCATAACTGACGTCTGTTCAGTTCAAAACGTTTGTTCTTGGTTGGTCGTCAGTGGAAGAAGTCCTTCGTTTCTTCGTCGCTTTGTGCCTGCGGACGTCAGACCTGTCCGGCTAGGCCTCACGCCGGCCGCGTTTCCTTGACGCCGACTACGTTTACCCTTAAAAATTAAACGAATACAGAACAACGTTAGGACCCAGTTCAGTGCTTTCACAATCGCGGCGCCAATTCTGTTCCGCTATTTCGGCGTATTCTTTAATAAATGTGTTCTCCGTAAAACCGATGCCTCGGTAGTATACTTAGCAGCGATCTACGACATTAAAAGCAGTTATAGTTTGCATTTCAAAGCCATTTGGTGCTCTTTGATGGGGATTCAGGGAGCCAAACTACAACGAAACCTATGTAAGCCTTCTTCCATGCTGCAGCCATACGTGTCTCATTGAAGTTCCTGTGCTTCACCATCGGGAAGCCAAATTTATTGTGGTCATAATTTACTTTTTAAGCTTATGCTAATAGCAATGACAGACACGGTTGTTTTTCCAAGTGTCACCTGCGAGCCCAGAGTCCTGAAGGGATCCGACCAACTACTCGGCCTTCGTTCCGGGTCGGTCCGCCTGGCTGGCTTGGTGGGGTCGACCCCTAGTCGAACAAATTCGTAAGCAATATTAGGTATGTCCTTCAAGTGTCATAGTTTAGCACAGTATAGGTCGGGGCTCGCTCTTTACGTGGCATGCACACAATAGAGTGGTTCATAACAGGGTATAGCTGATATTTGTATTAAAAAATTTAACAGCGAAAGCGTCCGGCCGATCAGTATTCTTACAGCATAAATTAATAATCATACTTTGCGGGTGAAGAAACAATACCTGAAACGATTTGTCAAAACAGTAATTCACTAATTCAAAATTGATTGTAGTTTTTATATTTAACATCCGTAAGGGAACAGACTCCTCGGTATGTTTTATTTTCGCTGAACAGATATCGGCTCAACGTACGACAAAACGCGTTTCCTGAAGTTCCTAATTACTGTATGGGCTGTGTTAACTGTAACCAGATCACAACTGAACTGGGAATTTCTTTACAGGTTGTTGTCAAAACTTGACTGATCAATTTCTCATTGATTCTCTGGTTTATTAAATCATCTGAACGCGCCACTGCAACACATTAGCCATAAGGAACGCGGCACTTATGGGCCGCGGAAAACATTCAGCCGCCCGTCGGTTACATAATAGTTCGCCGAAATCGGTACACAGGCGCCTTTTGGTTCTGCTCAGACATGGGTACGGCCAATGCTGCCTGGTGATTGCATTCCCTATTCCCTGCGGGGCAGCAGAACACACTATCGTCAGGACTAACGCGGCGTGGTTGTGGCTGCGTCCTGGCAATTAAGTTTCGTACATGTCACGTTGTACTAGCTAGCCAACGTGGCGTGTCCTGGTGTTCCAGCCATACCATATGCCGCATATTATTTCGGCTTTCCCTACAAAGGTACACAAGCAAACTGCTATAGAAATTTGACTACTATAAGCTGGTGACGCGCCCTTACCGAGAATTGGCCTCTTTCTGCTTATAACTATACCGTAGGATTGAACACGGGAAGTGAAAATTGGCGAACGGGGACGGTTGAAAATTTATTCAGCTCTTTGAGTCGCACAAGCTCATGGCCAGATACTCAGTCTGGCTAAGCTTAGGTGGTTACAGTGCATAAAATTTTCCACCTTTTGTTATGTACGTAAAATCGCTTGTTGAAAAAAATTGTTGAGAGCAGCAGTGACAGAATGCACAAGGCCTTTTTTTCTTAAGGGATCTTGCTACATTCGCCGGCAGCTTTCGCCAAAGATGTCCGAAATTAGCATTGGCTGGCATTTGACCTTACTAACAACTTCGACGTTTTCTGGTGAATACGGGTCCCGGTCTTTTAAATCCAAAAAAAAAAAAAAGGTCACACAATAAATCTGCGGAAGATACTTCAGGCGCACGTCGGCGTGTCCGTAGGAGCATTTCACTATTCTCGCCATTAGTCAGCTAATACTCTACATTCGACGATTCCCAATGGAGCAACGAGCGCGCTAGACATCAAGAAACAGTTCTGGCAATGTGGCATGAAACGGTGCCAGCAGAGAATGCTTGAGAAAAATAAAAGAATGTTGGGCACAATGTGCCTATCGTTTCATTTAATATATAATGTGTGTCCATTTTTGAGTGTCTGATTAGTACTTAACAATTACAAGTTAAACATAGGACAGACCTGGGACACGGTTTAGTGTTTACAGAACCACGGCGCCAATTCCACGCAGAAATGCGTTTATCCCTACATGTGGTGCTTTCGTTATCTAGTTGCAATTTATGTAATTAGAAACAGTTAAGTTTTCGCTTGTGAATATTTTTATACCTTTTCCAGGGGACAACCATGAAAGAGATGTGGCAGACTGTGAACAAAACGTACATGTACGCATATGCTATGCCCTCCGTACTGCAGCCTTATGCCGCTCCGACGGAGTTCCTTCTCCGTGGCCGCTCCTTGTAGTTGCTGCGGTTCACCATGGCCATGGCAGAAGTTATTAATTAGGCTGCTTCGTAATATTTATAGGGCTTCGCGAGATAGTTTGGATTGAACTCTACTCTAGTGAATAGACATTCACCAGAGTCGAGTCACTCTGCGCGCTGGCCGCCAGCCGACCACCACACGTGATTACCCCTTTATCAAAATAATGATGATTATATCCAAAAATGGCATGAACCCACTATCCGTGGCAGGTCAAGAAGGTGGCATTATTACCGCTGAATTTTCCCTATAGCAAAGCTTACTTGTCATTGAGAGAACAAGAATTACGATTTAGAAAATATCAACGAGATCATAAATATAAAAAAGGTACTTGTACAAATGTGTAGACAGCCTTCGAAAACTAAAACTAAAAAGTAAATAAATAAAAATAGATGAATGCATACCGCACAATCTTCGGCAAACGGAATCTTTCAGAACCTCAGCTCAAGTTTCCGATTTTAATGAAATTAGCATTCTTAGAATACTAATCCCACTTCGTGTCTAACCACCACCAGATGTGAACTTTGGCCACTGGAGTTGTGTTTATTCTTTTCCTATGTCATAGAATAAGTATGTACTCGAATAGACAAGCAGGGCAATCTGCGAAAAGTGAAGTTGGCAAAAGCATAGAGAAAGAAAAAAAAGTTAACTTTTTTTTTTCTTTCTCTATGGCAAAAGGGAGAAAAGGTGGCAAAAGTGTGAAAAAAAAAATCACAGCATATCCACGGGGTGAATGATGATGAGTGGGCGAATCTCCGGAGGGAATCATCGGATCTCCCGCTTAAGGGGACGCTAGCACAAACGCGTTAGAAACGTGCAGTACTCTCTAGTAAGGGGGAGAGGCCACAGCGTCTTACACAGCCGTTTACACATGCCGGAACGTGCACCGCGTTTGCCGACGCCATCACATGACTGCTGAGAGAGTATAGCCCCGTATTCATAAACGCTCCTCGACTTGAACTTGACTTGCCACCGCCTTCAACGCGTTTCGAACGCGCTGCCCAAGGCGGCGGCAAGTCAAGTTCAAGTCGAGGAGCGTTTATGAATACGGGGGTAAGGCGGAGAGGCCACGGCGTCTTACACCAGCTTCTTACACGGGCCGTAACGCGCTAGCACAAACGCGTTAGAAACGCGCCGTCTTTCGTTAATGTTGGGTATATATTGTCATCGTGGTGCGTGTGTCAATGTGCGCTTCGTGGCCTAGTGGTTAGCGCCGCGCGCTCGGAAGCGAGAGGTCCCTGGTTCGATTCCGCGCTACAGACGCTACTCACGGAATTTTTTTTTAGGAGCGAAGCTCCTTATAGCGGCACCCGTTCGTCCCCGTCGTAGTAGGTAACCACGTCTAGTTTTATGAATTGCTCAATAGATGGCGTTGTAGTGTCCGTATATGTTAAGGAGCCTACATGCAACGCCGTTTTAAAACGGCGTTGCATGTAGGCTCCCTAGTATATGTATGTATACCCATATATACATATATATGTATACGTATAGTATTGACCCTTTTCGTGGAGCAGTTTGCTCTAGAGACACGAGATGGCGCTTTCGGCGGCGCGCCATACGTTGCCTCAGCGAATGCGCACGAATACGAAACCACTACTGTTTCTGTCCCGCTACTATGCGATCAGCTGGCGGAAATGCAAGTGGGTGTTCGCTCATGCACTGTGCCCAATGGATGCTGCAAAATTTTGTTATGTACGTAAAATCGCTTGTTGAAAAAAATTGTTGAGAGCAGCAGTGACAGAATGCACAAGGCCTTTTTTTCTTAAGGGATCTTGCTACATTCGCCGGCAGCTTTCGCCAAAGATGTCCGAAATTAGCATTGGCTGGCATTTGACCTTACTAACAACTTCGACGTTTTCTGGTGAATACGGGTCCCGGTCTTTTAAATCCAAAAAAAAGGTCACACAATAAATCTGCGGAAGATACGTCAGGCGCACGTGTCCGTATGAGTATTGCACTATTCTCACCATTAGTCAGTTATCACTCTATGCATTCGGCGATTCCGAATGGAGCAACGAGCGCACTAGACATCAAGAAACAGTTCTGGCAATGTGGTATGAAACGGTGCCAGCAGAGAGTGCTTGATATAAATAAAAAAATGTTGGGCACAATGTGCCTATCGTTTCATTCAATATATAATGTATGTTCATTTTTTAGTGTCTCATTAGTATTTGACAAATGCAAGTTAAACATAGGACAGAGCTGGGACCCGGTTCAGTGTTTTCAGAACCATGGCGCCAATTCCACGCAGCTGTTTTTTTTTTTCGTCTATTTTTTTTTTTCTCGCAGAAATGCGTTCTTATCCTTACATGTGGTGCTTTTGTTATTTAGTTGCAATGCATGACATTAGAAACAGTTAACTTTTCGCTTGTGCATATTTTTATACCTTTTCCAGGGGACAACCATGAAAGAGATGCTGCAGACTATGAACAGGACGTACATGTACGCATAGGCTATGCCACGGCCGCTGGATAAAAAACAGGTGCGGCCTGCTGCATCGCGTCGCCGTCAACGTTTGGCAGCATGTTTCCCTCCTGTAACATGTGAAGGCGGAAGCCTGCTGGACACGTGGTAATTCATTAAGTTATACGATCGGAGGGGTCATGATGATGAAAAACTTTATTGAATAATAAAAAAAAAGGAGAGGCAAGGGAGCGGGTAGGGTGGGTCCCTAGTCCAGGACTCCAGTGGCCGTTGCCGTACGCTCAGCCTGGTCTAAGAGACCCTTCTGGGTCTCCAAGTCAGCTCGAGCGAGGACGGCCTCCCAGGGCTCCCTTAGTGAGGTCAGTATCAGGGGCGAGTTAATGTTCGGTGGCCTACATATACATTCCCACATAATGTGGGGAAGAGACGGCCGCCCCCCGCACCAGGGGCATTGACCGGCATATACTGCTGGCCACATTGCGTGCCACAGTCGCAAGTGCGGAAAGGTGTGAGTTTGGATTTTTCGGTACTTCCGAGCGTCTCCTACTCCGAGCTGCGGATGCGGAAACGCGTAGATTTGTCGTTCGCGACGCTGGTGCTCCAGGATGTCGTGCGGGGTGTGGTCCTTTGGTATTTTACTTAGGGCGTCGTCTGCTCGGTTCGCTAGTTCGCGAGCTAGTGCGTTCGCCCGTTCGTTTCCTGGGACTCCCGAGTGTCCCGGGCACCATGTAATGCCGTGTGATGCACGTAGTGTTTCGCCTAGTAGCTTGAGGGTTATGCGCGGTAGACGTCCGCTTATGAACATCCTGCATGCTGCTTGCGAATCTGTCAGGACCGCTATCGAGTTCCCGCTTGCGTCTGCTTGTCTGATTGCTAGAGCTATTGCAGTTGCTTCAGCTGTGCTCGTGCAATGGGTGCGCACTGAGGCCGAGATTTTGATGTTTGAGTGTGTGGAGTAGTTTACTGCCGTTAGAACGTGACCATGATGGGACTTTGCGACGTCCGTGTAAATGACATCACGGTGTCCACTGAACTTTTTAGTGAGTTGTCTCGCTCTAGCCGCGCGCCTTGCACCATGGTAGAGTGGACTCATGTTCCTCGGAATTGGGGAAACTATCAGCTGTTCTCGTAAAGTCTCGGGAACAGAAACGAGATCTTCCTCGCAGTAATGGGGTCGAATAGGGAAATTTAAATCCGCAAGGACCCGTCTCCCTGCCTTAGAGCGGTCGAGGCGTTCCCTTTGCCCCAGCATAGTCGCTGCCCTCAGTTCCTCGTAAGTATTATGGAGTCCAAGCGCTTGTAATTTCTCGTTGGACGTGCTGGGTGGGAGTCCTAGTGCCGCTTTATACGCCATACGTATTATTACGTCCACTTCTTTGGTTTCGCTAGGGCTGAGCTCTTGATACGGCAGGCTATACGTGACCCTATTTAGTACAAACGCGTGCACTAGTCGGATGGCCTCCGCCTCGGTTAGACCTCTGCCTTTCCTCGTTACTCTGCTTATCATGCGAGCTATTTGTTTGGTGGTCGTTTTTAACGTTTTGATAGTGAAGTCCGCTCTGCGGTTTTCTTGTAGCCATAGGCCTAGGATCCGGATTCTTTGTTTTTCCTGGATTTCCCTGTTACCTAACCATAGGCTAACGCTTTGATCTTTCCGATAGTTTCGGCCGTGTAGCCTTACCCATTCTGATTTGTCTGGCGCGCAGGACATGCCGCTTTGTTCTGCAAAATCATTTACAGTTTCTATCGCTTCTTGTAAGACTTGTTCTTTATACCCTAGAGGGCCTGTTGTCGCCCACAGGGTAATGTCATCCGCATACAGCGAGAATTTTAAGTCTGGAATTGGCTCTAGCCGTCTTGCTAGTCTGTTCATGCCTAAATTGAATAAAAGGGGCGAGAGGATGGCCCCTTGAGGGGTACCCTTACCTGGCATGTCGAATTTATCTGACCTGATGTCTTCTATTCCTATCGTGGCTTTCCTGTCTGTGAGGAAGGAGCGTATATAATTGTACATTTTCTCCCCACATTCTACTCTTTCTAGTTCCTCAAGTATGAGCGTGTGCGACATGGTGTCGAATGCACTTTTGAGATCAAGCGCGACTACCATGTGCTCCCCTCCCGTAGGTATATTGCTTAGGACCTCCTCTTTAAGCCTGAGAAATACGTCCTGAGTTGATAGGTGTTGCCTAAAGCCGTACATGTAGTCTGATAGGAGGCTACGATCTTCTAGGTGATTCGTGAGCCTCGTGTGAATTACTTTTTCAAAGAGTTTCCCTAGGCATGATGTGAGGGATATCGGACGTAAGTTCTGCAGACTGCGAGCCTTGCCTGCTTTTGGGATGAGTATGACGGTGGCGTCTTTCCACTGTTGTGGAAGGTGCCCCGTCTCCCAGATCTGCTCGTTGAAATAGTGTACTAAGCGCTCAAGCTGCTCGTCACTTAAATTGCGGAGCATGGGATTGGTGACCCTATCTTCCCCTGGTGCTGAATTTTTCCTAAGGGCTTGTGCGGCAGCAAAAAGCTCTGCTTTAGTTAGAGGGGCATCTAGCGCATCGTTTTCTATACCTGAGTAACCGCGCGTGACATAATCGGGGTCTTTTGTTCCAAAGTATCGCTGCCTAAGTTCCTGAAGTAATTTGTCATTGTCGCCTTGGTATGTGCCGGTTAGTGTTCTGAGGGTTCGCGTAGGTTGCGGTCTTTGTGTTTTCTGGATCTATCATACTTCTTAGGATGGCCCAGGTTTTCGCTGTCGATAGGGTCCCCCTAAGGGAATCAGTAAACTGGGCCCAGTTTTCTGCTTGTAGTTTACGTGCGTATTCGCTCGCCTGGGCCGAGATTTCTGCGATCCTTATTCTTAATTTTCTGTTTAGTCTTTGTCGATTCCATCTTTTGGTAAGTCCTCGTCTGCAGTCCCACAAATGTAGCAGGTGCGGGTCGACCACTGGGTTTTCCGTCGTTAATGTAATTTTTTTGGTAGAGGCTTCGTAGGCCTCTTTAAGGCCCTGCGCCCATTGCTCCGCATTTGCCGGCGGGTTTAAGGAAACTGGGTACTGGCGATATGCCGGCCAATCCGTCATAGATGCGGAACCGAGGTCGCGTTTGAGTTTGGGAGTGGTGGTGGAAAAGCTTATTATGAAATGGTCGCTCCCCAGGTTTTCCTGTAAGTTTTGCCAGTGACCATCTCTAACGTTCAGCGAAAAAGTGAGGTCTGGGTACGTGTCGGCGCTTACGCTGTTCCCTGTCCTAGTAGGTGCCGAGGGCAGCGTTTCCAGCTGTAGGCCTGTATTTTCTACGGCGTGAAGGAGTAATTTGCCCTTCGGTGTATCTCTTCTGTATCCCCAGTTTGTGTGTGGAGCATTAAAGTCTCCCACGAGAACTAGTCTGTCTTTCCTCTCCATGTTTCCCATGGCGTGGGTAATTATAGACGCAAAATCCGTGCCTCTCTCTTTAGGTGGGCTATAGATATTGATTATTTGGGTTTTGGCGCGTCCTCTCTTAGTTGGAAAGAGTTCCACTATATGGTGTTGTGTTTGAGCGTTAGGAAGGTACCTAACGGTCGACGCGATCCCTTTGCTAACCAGCGTCGCGATCCTGGGATAATCCGGGTTGTGATGTGTATAATAGTCGCGCAATTTAACCGTGCATTTGCCAATTTCTTGCAGGCATATAATGTCCGGCTTAACAATCGCCTTGTCGATGTAGCACTGTAGGGCCGCCGCCTTTTTTTGGAAACTGCGGCAATTCCAGTGCCAAATTTCAACGATTTCGTGTGTTTTTGCCTGATTAGTGGCCATGGCCTGTGACACCCTCCGCATCCGTGGAGTCAGAGACTACTCCGTTTTTGGCTTTTCGAAGGGTAGGTGCATTTGGGCTACCTGCAGCACGCTTACGATTCAAGTGTTTTTGATTGGTGGCTAGCTCGTCGACTTGCTCTTTTAATGTTTTAAAATCGTCGTATAATTGCTTCTGGAAATTTTGCATTCCCTGCATTTGCTGCATTATTTGCTGTAGCATCGCTTCTATCGGTTTTGAGACGACGGGATATTTTCTTCCACTACTGTGGTTTTCGGTTGTTCTACTTTAGCCATTTGTTTAATCTGTCCTCTGAGGGCGGCCATTTCCTGTTTGACTTCTTCTAGGGTTTGTTTGAGCATGCGATTTTCTGCTAAGACTCTCTGGTACTCGGGATTTGATGTAATGGGAGCCCCGGTTTTGACCATCCCCGTCCAGCTCACCTTTGTGTGATCTGTGTTCTCCGACTTGTTCCCTGGAGCCCTGGGCTTAGGGTTGAGCTGCGGGTAGTGGGGTTTTGGGCGGGGGATATCTATGTCCTCGTCTCCTGTGCTCGATCTTGACCGGGACTGGGAGCGTGATGCCTTCTTAGACCTCTTTGGGTTGGCTGGATTTGATGTTCTGGTGTGGGATCTCGATCGTGATTCACCTCTGGCTTTTGTCTTGTGTTCTCTGTGTAGCGAAGGCCATTCCTCCTCTTCGTCCTCCGAGTCATCCGAGCTGAGCCATCTTGGTCCTGGTGGTGGCTGCTTGGGTGTGTCTTTCCAAGGGTTCTTACTACGTGTTTTGATGGAGGCACGGGGACGTGCTTGGGGCTTTAGTCTTCTCTTACATTCCTTGTCTCCTGTTAAATGTTCCCCACCACAAGAGTCACAGATGGGGAGGCATTCGTGGTCCGCCTGGGGTTCTTTCGTGCCACACGTGCGACAGACTGGCAGATCAGGCTGTGGGCATACGTCTGTGCGGTGCCCGGTCTGTCGGCACGCGTTACAAAATTGAATAGTGTTCTTATATGGGTAGCACGCCAACTCACCACCCATGTAATATACGTTTCGTGGTATGATGGATCCGTAAAAGGTAATGACTGCGGTTTTGGTATCGCCGAGCATTCGTGCTCTGAGTATCTCGACTCCTTGCGTGCGGATTCGTAGATTCGCCATCAGCGTTTCGGCAGGGGTGTGAGACGCTAGGCCGTGTATTACACCTTTGCCGGTGCCTTCCCCAGTGGCCACGTATGCATTAACGGCATGCATTCTTCCATTAACGTTTAGGCTCGTTATGCGACGGATGTGGTCTGCCGTAGTTTCGTCCGGCGTCGACACAATGAATATGTTGGACCCTGGTTTTAGTCTCAGGAGGAACTTGTCGCCACTTACTTGACCTCGGCAGGCTGTAATCACGGCTTCAGCGAGTTGTGGGCTTGTTAGGTTTTTCATTGGCAGTCCTTGATGCGGACGAAACACCACTTTAAAGTCCTCTTTCGGCAGCGGTGGTAGTTTCCGGAAAAAGGGTTTCCGTCTCGCGGTGGGTGTTGGCTTTGATTGATGCGGCTGGCTGGTCTTGCCTTTGCTTTCTTCGACGTTTTTCTTCAGTTTCTTGCCCTGCGCCAAGGCTTTCTTCTGGCGTAGCGTTAGCACTGTTTGCCAGCCGTCCTCGTCACCGGCTGGGTTTCTGGCTCGTTTTTGCATGGACGCTCGGGGGCCGCGTTGGCTACCTTGCTCCGGTGTATCGGCGTCTTGGTATTCCATGCTGTCGCGCTCAGGATCGGAGGCGTCAGCTAGCCGCATCGATGTCTTGCTATTCGTCGGGTTCCCCTGCGCCGCCGCAGCCGCAGCTGTCGAGGCGGTCGCCGTTGTCACCGTCTGTTGCAAGCACGCCATCAGCGTTCCCGCGTTGCAGCTGCCGCTTCCCTACTCGTTGGTAGGCTTAGCGGTGCTGCTGCGGGGTGGAAGTCTTCTTAGAGTCGTAGCGGCGTGAAAAACGGCCCCAGGTCCAAAACTGTGATGTCCTCTGGTGCCGCTTGACTTCGTCAATGCAATGATACCAATCTTTCCCGGGTGCTGAGGAGGTAACCCAGAAAAGCGCATCAAAACTGTGGAGCTCGATGCGGTGACGTCCGCACTAGTCGGCGTCCGCTCCGCGTCTCATGTGCCCGGAGGGGTCATACTTCTTGCAATACCTAACGAGCCGCAGTATGAATTAAGCCGGGCAAAAAAAAAAAGAAAAAAAAAAGAAAGAAAAGCGGTCACCCCAGGAAGGCACAAGTACACGTGTAAATATTCACCCATTGCGTCTTTGCTTGCTTACGGAGGTATGAGCCATTCCTGATTACATTTTTTGCATCACAGTGTTCTTTCTTCGGCGCTGTGTGGCTGCGGCCGCTAGGCCTGTCGGGCTAGGCATCAGGCGGGCTGCGTTTCTTTGACGCCTATTCTACCTTTAGCACTTACAAAAAATTAAACGTAAACAACGTTCCGACCCAGTTCAGTGCTTTCAGAATCGCGGCGCCAATTCTGCTCCGATATTTTAACGCGATAGCGTTTAGGGCCCCGTGTCGCGGAAAATCCGGCGTCGGTATTGGCGCCCGCGGCCGAGAAAATCATCCCCAACCACGCAGGACCTCCGAATATATTTTACACACTAAAGTTGCTCACACTTTGTCTTGCATTCTTTACAAAGTTATTCCTGGGAATTTTGAGAGTGACAGCCCCACACAATTGTCAAGAAACAAAACACCGACAGCGCATGCCTTTTATGCTAAATCTTCTCATGCTGAAATATTAATAGTGCAAACAATAAAAGAAGGCCGGCCCACGAAAGAGGCCGCGTTTCCACCAGAAAGCGCGCATTCCTGCATAGCGTTCACCGCCGGCGTTTCCCGGTAAACATTACGGTTACATAAGCTGCAGTTGCCGGGAAGTGTGAGAAACAGCCAAGGATCTTTGAATGCTATCGCGTTCCACTCTTGAAGGCGAATCTTAAGCGTCCTCCAAATTTTTGTCGTATTATTGCGATAGCAATTATATGGACACTCCAAAGCAGATTTCTGCCGTCGCCGTCGCCGTGAGGTTCCGTATGACGTCAATGGAGATGAAATCGTCGATGATGATGATGATAAGTGGTTCTTGAGGGAAAGGGAAAGGTTGGCGCTATCTTCTGCAGCCCTTGAAGGACGTCGCCGATGATAAGTGGTTCTTGAGGGAAAGGGAAAGGTTGGCGCTATCTTCTGCAGCCCTTGAGGGAGCACGGCTCAGCGCCAAACGTCGCCGCGCGCCGAACGCTGTATGTGCGAGTGAAAGGGCGCGAGGGACGCGCGCTTTCACGGGGAGTGAACGCACGGCGGAGAACAAACGCGCGTTCTGCGCCGTGCTCCCTTAAGGGCTGCAGAAGTAGGCGTCTCTTTCCTCCTTTACAATCACCATATATGTAGAGCAAACGCGCCTTCTTCCGACGAGCGAAAGGCCTTGGGGGAGGGAAGGGGGCGACGTTTAGCTGTGGCACCAAGTGCCTATTTATATCAGAGGCTCCGGCAACAGTCACCAACGCCGCACGCATCTTGTGCGAACGCGGGCAAAACGCCCACAGCGTCGACAGCATTTCTGCGTGTTGCCGGTACTGCTGCATGTCCAAGTTTATACAGCTGATAAAGCTACTCTCCGTATAGCTCTCTACGAATTTGCTATCGCAATTGATGCTCCGCCTTTCAGGTGAAACTGCAACAACTTTTTCTTAACAATTGCGTTCTTCTCCGTAAAACCGACGCTTCGCTGGTATACTCAGCAGCGATCTATCAAATTAAAAGAAGTTAATTGTTCCCTTCAGAATCATCTTGTGCTCTTTCATGGGGCTAAACTACAACTAAACCTACGTACGCCTTCTTCCGTAGTGCAGCCATAAGTGACCCCTCGAAATTTTTGGGCTTCACCGTGACCGTGAAAGAGGCCATAAATTGGACGGCTGCGTGCAAACAAGACGTTGAAAAGTAAGTGGCATTACACTTACCGCTCGGCTCAGCCGCCTCCAGCCGCTGGCACCAGTCCAAAATTTTTCAGCCTCGCCTTCACTGAATTGCACGTGCCCACGAGGCTAACCGCCATACCTGATCTACCCTATATAATGATAATGATTATTGCAGCCAAAAATGCTACTGATCTCCCATCGGCAGTAAGCCTAGAATTGGGTGTTATTACCACCGATATCCTCTAATAATAGGCTAGCGCAGTACCGGGATATTTGGAGATCGCAGGGAGATGTCTTCGTCCTGCAATGGGCATAAATGTAGGCTGATTATGATGATGATGATCATCATCATCTAATTGTCAAGATCAGTGCGTATTAACAGATCAACAAGATTGAAAATATAAAGGAAGTGAATAATAAGCAATATAGAGGAACACCAGGTACACAAATGAAACAAATAAAGAATATGTGAATTTGCTCATTTATGGAGGACAATGAAATAGGGATTGAAATGATGGAGATGAGTGATGAAAATAGATTAAAAATCGCATACTAATGTTTTTATCGGTTCCAGAAGAAATGGTAGACAGTGCTTATATATATATATATATATATATATATATATATATATATATGTGACGTGGTAGAGGGTGCAAATAATCTCTGGGTCCGGACAGCTAGGTCACCACTGGAAACTGAACCTGGCAACATTTAACACGCGCACCCTATCGAGTCAGGTTAGCTTAGCAGGGCTATTGGAGGAATTATCAGGTATTGCCGGGGATATTATTCACCTTAGTGTGGTTAGAAGAAATGGTGAGGCTTATACAGTGCTGACTAACGGTGAAGTCCACTGCTACAGCGGTCTTCTAGATAAAAGAGAATTCGAAGTAGGATTTGTAGTACATAAGGACATAGCAGGCAACATTGATGAATTCTACAACATTAATGAGAGGGTAGCAGTCGTCGTAATATAGCTGAATAGGGGGTATAGAATGTAGGTAGTGCACGCCAACGACCCAACCTCCAGACACGATGATGAAGAAATAGAACAGTTTTATGAATATGTTGAATGAAACAATAAGAAAGGTGCCAACTCAGTATACTGTAGTCATGGGCGACTTCACTGCAAAAGTGGCGAAAACGCAGGCTGGTGAGCAATTAGTTGGAAAATACGGCATCGATTCTAGGAACACTATAGGTGACATGGTGGTAGAATTCGCGGAAAGGAATAGGCTCCGAATAATGAACACGTTCTTCAGGAAGCGCAGCTACAGGAAGTGGACCAGGAAAAGCCCTAATGGAGAAACAAGGAATGGAATAGATTTCATACTCTCTGCCAATCTCAGCATAGTGCAGGATGTAGAAATGTTAGGTAGTGTAAAGTGCACTGACCATAAGTTGGTGAGGTCTAGGATTTCTCTCAATTTGACGAAAAAAGGAATAAAATTAGTCAAGAAGAAACAGGCCAACCTAGACGCAGTAAGGGCAAAAACGGACCAGTTCAGGCTGGTGCTCGCAAACAAATATGCAGCTTTAGAACAGAAAGATGAAGACAACACAGAGGTAACGAATGAAACCGCAACTAGGCTGATATCAGAAGCAGCAATTGAAGTGGGAGGCACCAAGGCAACCAGTAGGTATAGCTCTCCCAATTAACAAAGGACCTAATAAATAAACGGCAAACCATGAAAGTGGCAAACTCGAGAGATCATATAGAATTCGCTGAACTGTCGAAACTGACCAACAACAAGAAAGTAAGGAATATCCGAAATTATAATGTGGAAAAGATTGAGGAAGCAGTAAGCATGGACGCAGCCGTACCATACACCACGTGTTAGTGGTGTATGGTACTGTGATATCGCCACATTGGGTTTCGGGGACATGAGGTTTCGGGGGCAATTGGCAGCATTGAAGCTGGACAGAAACACATTTCACAAGTCCCTTAGTACAACAACGCGCAACGGAAAACATTATATAACAAACTGGCCCCAATTGCAGCCCTACTTGCAATAAATTTTATTGCGACCACTTTAAGTGGTGCCCCAAGTGCAACGTGGCTTCGGACTGTAAGAGTTGGAGTCGGGCATATCCTAAGGGGCAGCTGGCGCATGCCGTTGTCCGCCTCGTCCACGTTGAAGACGTTGTTGAAATGAGGAACACGTTCTCATCGAGAACGAAGAGTATTGGGTTTATTTACACTATTTACATCAGAAGTATGAAAACGAGACGTTACGTCTCATCAGTCTAGCTTGACTGGGTCGGAGCACACCAGAGAACCGCCAAAAGTCGGCTTAAATTCTCTCTCGCCAAGCTGTTGTCCCACCATCCTCCAATCGGAGCGTCAAGAGTCAACGTAGGGTCCGCCTTGAGGGCGAGGTTGCGCGTACTCCCCCGTCGCCTTCGTTTCCCGAACACCTTCGGAGAAGTGCCCTCGGGCACACACTGCTCACTCCCCCACAGAAAGAAGGAGACGCTCGTAGACAGGTGGCCTCGCGCCAGACTTGACGCGTCGGTTGTTCCCGGAATGGGCCAGCCATCGACGGGTTTGGAGAACGGCCTTGAGGAGACGCTCGTAGACAGGTGGCCTCGCGCCACACTTGACGCGTCGGTTGTTCCCGGAATGGGCCAGCCATCGACGGGTTTGGAGAACGGTATTGAGGAGACGCTCGTAGACAGGTGGCCTCGCGCCAGACTTGACGCGTCGGTTGTTCCCGGAATGGGCCAGCCATCGGCGGGTTTGGAGAACGGCCTTGAGGAGACGCTCGTAGACAGGTGGCCTCGCGCCAGACTTGACGCGTCGGTTGTTCCCGGAATGGGCCAGCCATCGGCGGGTTTGGAGAACGGCCTTGAGGAGACGCTCGTAGACAGGTGGCCTCGCGCCAGACTTGACGCGTCGGTTGTTCCCGGAATGGGCCAGCCATCGACGGGTTTGGAGAACGGCCTTGGCGGCCAGCTGGTCTGTCGAGCGGCCGTGAGAAAGCGTCCTAGCCGCGGAAGTTTTCCAAGAGTCTCCTCTTCCTATTGTCGTGGTCGGCGCCCGGGCGACACGTATTCCTTGAGAGGTGTATAGGCCTGGAGTCACCGCTGATCTTTCCCGGCGGGACGTTTCTCAGCCTCCCGAAGCGATTCGTGACAGGCAATCAGAATATCCTTCAAGCACGCTGCCCCGCTGGTCGCCGAATGTAACAGGACGTGAAGGATGGGACCCGTTCGTGCCCCCGAAACCTCATGTGGCGATCTCTCAGTACCGTACGTAAAAATACAAAAAAAAAAAAAACATATTTGTTGCGCTCTCGAGCAATTGAGTTTCCATATACAACTCCCCCCCCCCCCCCCCCCCCCGCCCCCTCACACACACGCAATGTCCCTAGCCGTGTGCGCGACGACAGACGAGCGCGAATCGCCCCGTTGTCTGGAATTCTAGTCGGCGCCGTTGCGGTCGAGACAATCTGCGCCTATAGACCTGCTCGAGAGCTTCCAGTCGCATCGGTAGCGCTTTGTAGGGTGACTGTTTGCGCTCCTCGCAAGGTTCCTGCATTCTTTCCTCTAATGGGACATCCTTACACAACATCAAATCACATCCATTGCAGTGTACCAATTAGTTCGGATTGACAGATGTCCGCAATGCGATGGAATTAATTAGTTTTATACCCATCTGAGCTTTTAACACAGGACCAGGTTCATTACTGAGTTGAACGCGCATCTTTGGTATGACCTGGAAGACGGTACACATGGTGATAATCGCTGAGGTTCATCCATAGGTGCCTATGCGAAATACCGTCGGTGGGAATTTCTCCCAGGTTGGCTCGAATCGAGGAGGAAGTTGGGGTCAGGGCAGAATTCCATACGTGTTCCTGTTGGGCCGAGTAGGTCAGTGATTGCCTGTTGATTCTTCCTGATAATGGAGAGAATTTAGGGTGAGAGCTCGTTCTTGACTGATAGCTAACAGCTAATGGGGGTTAATCTAGACATAACGGCTTAATCTCAATATTGGCTGCACCGATAGGTGCGCTTGAACTCACCGATGCATATAAGGACGGGGACGCAAAAGAGGTTCAAAGAAACTCCACTGAAACAAAATTGCCTGTAACTAGCTACAGTTACGTAGCTATAGTTGCGGGGTTTTCAAGAGGCTACGGTAGCTGCATTTTTTTATTTTGTTAATGTCGCCTGTCGGTTTAAAAATTGAGTGGTAATGAGAAGGAAGAAGCGGGCGTGCTATCCTCATTAACCTGCTATCCACATTGAACGCGCGTACAACCGAGTTGTCTTTGGGAGCTGCAGGTGACTTTTTAAACGCCACCAATACAAGTGATGCCACAATTTATTAAAGACTGTCGCTCTCACTTTACTGTTAATTATGCATACTTGCACAACAACGGACGTTGACAGCCGAAATTCGGCGTTCACGTTCAGTGCTGTGCGATTACAATTGCAGCATGATTCCAAAGAACACGAGTAATGTGATTTTCATAGCACGCGAGGGCACATGCTCCTCGTCTTGCCGGCGCTCCTGAAAGGAAAGCTAATCTCTGTGACACCCACTTGGTCGAATGCTAACATGACGATGATCACGCATTACGCGACCTCTATGCAGGTCAAGTACTGCGTTTCGTGTTACTGCATCTGTTAATCAGAAGTAACTGGCACGAAATGCATGTGATTCGATGTTGTGTAAATGCGCACATTTATGGGAGGGAATGCGCAGTAACCTTGCGAGGAGCGCGAAAAGTCCCCCTATACAAAGCGCCACCGACGCGAGTGGAAGACTCGCCTCAACGAGTCCGGCTGTTCCAGTTTAGCGGTCTTACTTTTCACTTGCTGCATTCTAAATACTGTCACGTAGTAGGGACGTTTAAGAGCACAGTAGCCAAACTGTGCATGGCGAAAGCAAGTTCTTATTTGGAGAAACTGTGCCCACGAAACCAAGCGATGCTCAAAGCACAACGATAGCGGCGAACACAGTCGGCGATAGACGAAATATGATCAGCGGGTCAAGCGCGTCGGCTTTTATACAATCACTCGTCGAAGCTTGCAGTGTAATCGCTAGGGCCCACCCGGTTTCTAGAAAGTACTATATAATTCGAGTCGCGCATGCAGTCTGATTATACAAGGTTCGGCGAGGACGTTAAGCGATAACGTTTAGCATTTGTAGCAGGTGAAAAGCGGTCGCCGGAGAAAGATAAACAAGTGCACGTGTCAATGCCCCCATCATAGATGTATCATCCCGATGCTGCAAACACAAAAGCTAAAACAAAACCACACATAGTAAAGAAAAAAACAACAAAGAAAAAGAGCCCCAAGGTTCGTGGGTGGGCGTCGAAAGGCTTAAGACGCACCACGTGGTCGAGTTAAAGCCGTGCGCGGCGCCGCTGTGATTGCTCAATTAAAGCCCCTATATATAAAAAGTAGCGCCATCCGCTTCCCTCCTCCTCCGTTCCGCTGTCGCGCTCGGCGCGGCCAGCGAGATCGAGGCGCGATATCGACAGTGGCGACACGTACGTTGGGCCTGCCGTGGCAGACGACAGCTAACGCGCTACCAGAGGAAATCCGCGGAAAACTTGGATCGCGCCCTGCCGAGCAGTTATTGAGGTGCGATTTCGCTTCGTCAGTGAGTAAGTGACCTTAATAATGCCGTTTTGGAAGTAGCAACGCGACGATGCGAAACGGCGCAGCAAGCGATGTACAGCAAGCGTTTGCGCTCGCCGGATGGTTAAAAAAAAAAAAAAAAGCATTTAGCTCGTGCCTTGTCGGTTGCGGCAACTTCAGGCGCAGCAGCATGCCATCACGACCAAGTTCTTGTCCCTAACACGCTTGATCACTTTGTGCGTGCAGCATTTTCGTCGCACAGGCCCGACAATGGCGGTCGGAGCGCGCTGGAAAGAAAAAAATATACAGAAGCGCAACGCGTGCTTCCACGTGACACTAATTGGCCAATGGGGGAGCGGAGAAGGCTGGGGCGACAGGAGGCGGTGAGGAGGGCGAGGAGGAAACGCCGGGGTGAGCGCGGTGGCGGCAAGATCTAAGAATGGCGCTACTTTTTATATATAGGGGCTTTATGCTCAATGTCGTCTGGCACGACCTCGTAGTCCAGTGCACCACTACGTCGGATGATCTTGTACGGTCTTAAATAGCATCGCAGAAGTTTCTCACTAAGACCTCGTCGGCGTATTGGGGTCCAACCGCAAACACGGTCGTCGGGCTGGTACTCCACGTAGCGTTGTCGAAGATTGTAGTTCTGGCTAACGGTCCTCTGCTCATTCTTGATGTGAAGGCGTGCGAGCTGTGAGGCTTTTCCGGCGCGCGGAAGATAGGCGGCGACGTTGAGATCTTCTTCGTCGGTGATATGCGGCAGCATGGCGTCGAGAGTGGTCGTCGGATTCCTTCCGAAACCAACTTGAACAGCGTGACCTGCGTAGTTTCTTGCACGGCCGTGTTATAAGCGAAGGTTACGTACGGAAGGACGGAATCCCGCCTCTTGTGTTCAACGTAAATGTACATTGCCAACTTGTCCGTGAAGGTCTTGTTTAGTTTATCCGTATAAGACCATTCGTCAGCGGGTGGTAGGCAATTGTCCTCCTGTTCTTTGTGCGGCAGTGTTGCAGAATCGATTGCGTGAGCTCTGCTATAAGAGCCGTTCCTCGGTCCGTGATGAACACTTTCTGGGCGCCGTGTTGGTAGCAGGATGTTGTCGAAGAAGAATTTTGCCACTTCAGCTGCACTACCTTTAGGCAGGGCTTTCGTTTCGGGGTAGCGGGTAAGGTAGTCGGCAGCCAGGACGGTCCACTTATTCCCGGATGTTGACGTCGGAAATGGACCTAATAAGGTCATCCCGATTTGTTGGAATGGTTGGCAAGGATGCTCGATTGACTGTAGCAGTTCTGCTAGCCTTGTTGGGGGTGGATTGCGTCCTTGACAGTCTCGGCATCTCTTGGTGTAACGGGCGACGTCGGTAGTGAGGCAGCGCCAATGATACACTGTAAACGGAAATAACTCTCAGGTGGGAGTATACTGCTTGTCCTCTAGCGACCCCCCAGTTGGGAGTTTATTATGCTCCGAATGATCGGAGTATAATTTTTACTCCGTGCGGACGGAATTTTTGCGTGGAGCCAGGGGAGTTTTTTTTTTTCGGTCATTTTTATTTTTTATTTCGGGCTGGACGGAGGTTTTCGAGCTGCACCGGGAGTATAAAAAAGTATCAGGTCAAATTGCATGGATAATTTTATATCTAGAAGCGGCGGGTCAAATTCCGAAATATACGCACAAGAATAAGTCAAATTTTGTGAAACAAGTGAACGAGACCAGACAAACCATGACATAGATAAACACAAACATTTGAGAGAAACATCGGATTCGGAACTTGGAAAAACATCAACGTACACTTTTTTTTTTCTTTATTGAAACATCAACGTACACGCTACACTCAAGAAGTAACCCTGCCAGTATATATAGCCACGATTTTCTGTGCCTCGAAATGGCCTAGCGAGCAGCTGTACTGTTTTCAGAATTACAACTCACAGGCTCGCACATATGAGGTCTGCCTCTCTGACGGCAACATGAAACCTAAATGCACACGAAACTGTTAATTCAGAATAGTGAAAAAACGACATTAGTGGCATAAATTTTCAAAATTAGAATGCCATTCTGTGAGCGCTGAAGCGACTTCGCACACTGCCGGCGTCCGCGGCCTAGAAATAGTGCGTTAGTTACAGTACGCAAGAAAAATGTACGTGCGCGTGCTTCATAACAAAATTAGCTTCGTGCGAAAGAATGGTGGCGGGACAACAATTTATTACATGTGAGCATGACCCGTAGCAACCCACGTAACACCGAAAATTGCGTAGGCATACATTTTTTTACCGCACTACTTGCTCCGCGTCCAAGCAATGTCTCTCGGTTGTGAAACGGAGCTATATCGCTGATCTGGCAAACGAATCATCACGCTCGGAGCCAGCAGGTATGCTCCTAAATCAGTATCTTTGATGAAGCATGATGTTAATGCAATATCCGAAGCAACGACGTCATCAAAACAGAACTGCGTGACAACAATTCGATTCACATCGCTCAGTAAGAAGCTTTATTCACAGTGCGTACTTACGTCCTACCGTATTTCCTGGGCGAGGATATCCGTACACAGGTTCATAAAAAGAATTGCTTGCACCACGGTCTTACTTACTGGCAGCACAGCACAGTAACGAAGTCGGAATATGGCATTCATGTGCGGCTATCACGGACGTGGTAGCTCGAACAGCGGCTGCTGTTGCCATTGCTACGCGGCACTTTACACCGGACGTTGTCAGCATATACTCAAAAGGACATAAAAGTGGTATTTCACGCACTGAAGAACACAAGTCAAGGTCACGCAACACGAAAGCACAGCCAGAAACCTGAGCCGACATCACGAGTCAACCGGCAGCTTCATGATATCCCTAAGCCTTTTTCCGCACTTGAAATCGTTGGTCTTGCATTCTTCGCTGCCAGCAGAGTGATCACAGCTAATGTACATAAAGATGAGATACAGTGAGCTTCAGACAGGCCTATAACACTTTCTGGAAGGAAGTATAGGAAAGAAAATCGGCGAAACACTGGCACGGAACAACACTTCACAGATGTAAACAAACCGTCAGCCATGAGCACCGCCGACTCCGCCGAACGCGGCCGGTCGCTCGCGCGGCGCATAGCCTTATGGGAAGCACCACGTGACCAACCTGTTCCCGCGGGGGAGTTTTTTAAAACTCCCTGTGCGGAGTTCCCGGGGAGAACAAAATTTTGAAGGCGGAATAAAATCACGTCATGTCCGCCCTTATCCTCCCACAGGTAGTGAGCGGAGTGAAACGAGGGAATGCCGTTGTATTCCTCCCATACGTCGGAGTGAATATTCAAGGATGGGAGTATATAGGGCACATCACCTTGCTATAATTCCGATGTGGGGGTATTTTCGTTTACAGTGTACTTCTTTTGAATGCTTGCGAGTGTATGGGAAAATCCAAGGCCCCTGGATGTCTGATCTTCATGCAGGGCATGCAGGATTTCTTGTCGCAGTGCTACGGCCATAAGGAAAAGGTAGTTCGCGCAGCACGGGGAGAAGTGCTTCTTTACGAGGACGTCCTTTTGCAGGGGAAAAAAATTGACGCAGTTTCACCCGAAAGGCGAAGCACCAATTGCGATAGCAAATTAGTAGAGAGCTATACGGAGTAAGGATAGTAGTTTCATCAGTTGCTGGACATGCAGCAGCGCCAGCAACGCACAGAACTGTTGTCGACGCCGTCGGTGTTTTGCCCGCGTTGGCAGCGAACGCGCGCGGCGTTTTTATATAAATACGCATTTAGTGCCGCAGCTAAACGTCGCCGTTGACGGCTCATCGCCGTTGACGTCATACGGAACCTCACGGCGACGGCGACGCCCACGGCAGAAATCCGCTTTGGAGTGTCCATATAATTGCTATCGCAATAATAAGGCTGGAGAAAGTACTGCCCCTTGTGGACCGTGCGCATTTTGCCTGCGCATACCTGGACGAAGAAGTGCTGCTTTGAATTCAATAATAATCTCTGTGCCTTAAAATTCTACAATCAATGCTTGAATGTATTTTGGAAAGTTAATGTTCCGAAGCTGATTGAGCAAAATCACATGCTCAACGCTATCACATGCGATTGAGATGTCTAGAGTGACTAATACGGCATACTGCCCTTGGCGCCGTGCCAATTGAATACGGCTTTCAATGTGACTATGAGCCTGCCATATTGAGCACTGTGATCTGAAACCAATTTGTTTCGGACACAGGATCGATGGTTCATTAAGAAAATTTGTTACACGAATATTTATAACTCTTTCAATCAATTTTACGATAGTGGAATTGAACGCGATGGGCCTAATATTGCCTAACACGTAACCGTCACTAAGATCTTTTAGCAACGATGCCGACAGTTCTTTCTAGCGTTCCCGAACTTCTGACTCCAAGACTCGCGATGGTGACGGTACTTTCCAGTGTCATTCTTATTACTTACATGTGAACTGGCCATAGGAAGTGTATCGAGCCAGCAAGAATCAAAAAGGAGTAAAATGAAGATTTTCGTTAAGGTCTACTGCTTCACAAGGATGATAGGCAACGCCTAACATCCTTACTATCATTTGAGATTTTTCCAGTCTAATGAACGCCATCAAAATATGTATATGTGGCGGCTAATCCCAACTGTATACGCTTCTTTTGAATAAAATTGTTACTTTTGGTAACCAGACTATGATCTCGTGGTTTCAGCTCAAAACGGTGTAAAATCGGAAATAAACAATGGCACTTCGGTAGCATATTACTGCATGCACACATTTATATTTTCCAGGCTTTTGTCAGCTAGTAACATAGCTTAGAGCAGCACCTGTGTGGTCCCCAGTTACTCTGTTGTATTTTATTGCGATAGCAATTATATGGACACTCCAAAGCAGATTTCTGCCGTCGGCGTCGCCGTCGCCGTCGCCGTGAGGTTCCGCATGACGTCAATGGAGATGAAATCGTCGCCGCGCGCCGCCGAACGCTGTATGTGCGAGTGAAAGGGCGCGAGGGACGCGCGCTTTCACGGGGAGTGAACGCACGGCGGAGAACAAACGCGCGTTCCGTGCCGTGCTCCCTTAAGGGCTGCAGAAGTAGGCGTCTCTTTCCTCCTTTACAATCACCATATATGTAGAGCAAACGCGCCTTCTTCTGACGCACGAAAGGCCGTCGGGGGGAGGGGGAGGGAAGGGAGGCGACGTTTAGCTGCGGCACCAAGTGCCTATTTATATAAGAGGCTTCGGCAACAGTCACCAACGCCGCACGAATTTTGTGCGAACGCGAGCAAAACGCCGACGGCGTCGACAACAGTTCTGCGCGTTGCCGGTGCTGCTGCATGTCCAAGTTTATACAGCTGATAAAGCTACTATCATTACTCCGTATAGCTCTCTACAAATTTGCTATCGCAATTGATGCTTCGCCTTTCAGGTGAAACTGCGACAACTTTTTTGTGCCATCCACCCTCGGTAATAACAAATCATACTCATTGTTCGCTGCACAAGCACGCATAATATCAAATACTTTGTTGTTGCCTAATTCAGCTCTGGAAAAGGTATTGCAACAAATGCCGGATGCAGCTAGCGAAAAATATGGGAACATATCTGGCTTCGAGGTGCACAAAAGTGATCAAACATTTTATATTTTCCTGTGCTACATATCTATATTACTTTCAAAATAGGTACCAAAACACTAAGAAAGTTATCAGTATTTGATGGACATATTATATTTGCGTGCGCTACATATCTATATTACTTTCAAAATAGGTACAAAAACAGTAAGAAAATATTCAATATTTGAAGGGATATGTAAAATGTATATGTTTTTGGATTTGCCAGAAAAGCAGAGGGGACGGACACTGAAACATTTTACTTGGACAGAAACAAATGCAGTCAAATCCACTTGTAGCATTACCTTGGTTTAACAATACTCGGATTTAACAATGAACTGTTGTTTGTGTTCTATGCTAAAATGAACTGCTTACTGCAATGCTTCCATGCCGCATTATTGGCTATGAGAAATAAATCTGGCCACTGGGTGTCTGCACCGAAGGGCAAAGAAACGCTAAATCCTTTAAAAGAAAATGATCAGCGGCAATTTAGCGGTAAATGCAAGAGAAATGCGTTATCATCATATCGCCCCTCTTTGAGGTCCCAAATCCGTGGTTTTAACCGCGTTCACCAAAATGCACAAAATGCTTTTCAGGAGCTCACTCGACACGTGTCCTGCTTCTTCGAGGAGCTCAGGGCAACTGACGGGAACAGACCACCGTCATCTGCACTGTATAGCACCACGTGACCGACTTCCCGCGCTTCACGTACATGTTTTCCCCTTTGACATTCCAAATGCTATCATATTAAAGGAGAAGAAAAACTTCTCTGTCCCTAAGGCACCGTTTTAAGCGTTACTTCGCTCAAGCAGTCATTCCCTCCCGCCAAAGATCGCAGGTACGCTAAACCATACGCACAAGTGTCAGCGCGGTCACGCTGGCCTGCGTCGCTTCCATATGCTAGAGTACATGCGTAACGCCAATGCTCGGCGGTCAAGACTCCGACCTTCTTGAAAGACTACAAGGCGTCCCCCTCGTCAATCACCCCACCACCCCTCCACCTCCGACGTCGGTGAAGGGGTGGAAGCAGGTGGAAGGGCATAGTTCATTAGGCGCAGTCCTGTTTCGAAGGGGTGGAAGGGGGCTGCGAGATAGGCGTGCCAGGCACCGTGCTGCATGCGCATAACTATTGTGTGGCGGGTGCGGCCAACACAAACTAGATAGCACAAGTCCTGTTCACTCCAAACCATGACGTAATACGACCTGGCCCGAAATTCCCATTACCAAAGCGGTGACGTCAAAATCACTGTTGCTTACTTGGGAGCACCCCCACTAGATTCTATGGCAGTCGGGCCAGGTAGCATAACGTCATGGATTGGAGTGAACGGGCCTTGGGTTAATTAGATGGTGTTCGTGCGGCACAAAAGTGGGCGCAGCCGCTTGCATGTGGACGTAAGCGGTTTAATGTAGAAGTAAGCGGTTTCATCAGGAAAAGCGCCATTCTGACCAATCACGCGAAGGTGAGGGGACGGTTCACTGTCCGAACCATTATAGAATCTCGTGTTACTGTGTCATGAATTACTATCAGGCTGACTGTCATAGAATCTAATGTGTATGCTGCCGAGTAAGCCGCGGTAACTTTGACATCACGTGACTCTTTCGCCACGCCGGGATTGGCAATGGAAATTTCAGCCCTAATAGCATGACGCCACAAAGCAGAGTGCGCACCACTTGTCATATCCAGGTGGCGCTGTGCTGTGCGGATGACCTGGAGTTGTATAGAAAGGTCGAAAAGGTAATGAAATCATCATTGTTGTTCACGCTTTATGTTAAGGGCATAGAAAGACGACTGGAAAACGGCGAATTTCGGTTGGTTTTATCCTGCATGCGTAATGAACAAATGGTGCAACAGAAGGTCCCAGGACTGATGTATGTGGACGACATAGTGCTACCTGCGGACCAGACAAAAGATTTACAGACAGTTGCAAATATATATGTGGCCACGGCGCGGCAAATATGGGTCTTTAGTTTAGCACAGATAAATCAAGATTTATGATCTTTAATGAAGAGACGAGTAATTACGTGGTCTCAATTCAACAGCAAGTCATAGCCATAGTCAAGCTTTATAAACTTACATAAACGAAGTAAAGACTTATTCAAGCACCCACGAAGATGATCTGAAAACAAATGCCAAGCGGAATGCAGCAATAATGAAACACAGAGCACTGTGGGGCCACAATAAGTATAAAGTGGTGCGTGGAATCTGGAAAGCAGTAAAGGTGCCAGCGCTAAAGTTCGCAAATGCCATTCAATGCTTAAAATTGGATATCTTGTCGGGGTTGGAAATTAACCAAAGATCAGTTAGCCGGTCGGCTTTGGCAGCCCACGGTAAAAAAAACACAAATGAGGCAGTGCAGGGTGACATGGGTTGGGCCTATTTTGAAGTCACAGAACCACAGAGCAAAATTAATTTTGAAGAAAGACCCAGGAACATGGATGAAAATAAATGGGCGGCTGAAGTGCAGATGTATCTGTACCTGAAAAGTGTGGACACAGAATGGAGGAAAAGGTCAAGAAAGTTGGCAATCAAGTACAGGATAATTGAAACTACAAATGGACAACCAGGAGTCAGCAGAAAGAAAGTGAGAGAAATAGAGACAGTGAACTGGATGCAAAGAATAGAGAGAAAAAAAAATATCATGGAGATTAGATGGGAAAATCTGTACGATAACACAAAGGGCAGTGCCTTGCTATTTGAGGCTCGAGCCGGTTGCCTAAGTACCAATACACACCGGAGCAAATATCCGGAACTAGATGAGGCATGTGTATGCTGCAGCAAAGATCCGTGGACCACTCAGGACATCATAATGCAATGCGAACGGATTCACCTAGTGAGAACCGTATGTAACGTACACCTTCCAAAAGCGCTTGGGTTTAAAGCGGACGGAAGCCTGAACCAGTCAGCAGTCGAGGTAAGCAAGAGACGTTTAGAGTTTTGGTGGAAAAGAAGCAGGGAAGAGATTGATAGGACCTGATCTGTATAACATGTGCAACATTCCTGATGTACGTGTGATAAAACATGATGATCAAACATGTATAGCATGTCTGGTTAAATCAGGCTAGGTTACTATTTGTCACTACCCCGTTTCAGAGGGGATGTCATTAAATCATCATCATCGTTCTCTCGAATGGACGCGGACAAGAAGCAAAGATGAATGGCCATAGGGTTGGCTATACACTCGAACCTCTTTATAACGAAATTGAAGGGGGAGCTGCAATTACTTCGCTATATCCATCGTCATATCCATTATTTTCATTTACTGCAATGTATGACCAATGGAGTTCCCAATTGTAAACATTTAAATAAGAAGACGGCGTTGCGGCCCGCAGAATCGCTACGCGGTGACGCATGCGATGAAATTTGAATAAAACAGCAAAAGACCATTCGGGGTGTGCAAAGTGCGACTTAGCACCTGACACGACAGCCTTTAGATAACTCCCATCTGCAACATTGTGAGGGTCTTTCGCGTCCGCTTTCAACTTGGCTCGTCGTTGTAGCGTTTGTTTGGAAACATGGTACTATTTCATCTGTGCTGATATAACTGTCCTGTTGAATGTTTTTCCAGCCTTTCTTTAAAGTGCGAAAAAAAAAAAACACGTGACTGCCGTCTAAGTGGCCGCGCTTTTAGTTCCTTAAAGGTAAGTTGAACGATTTAGCAAAGGCTGCGCCGTGCATAAAGGTCGATTGAACAGGCTGTTCGTGACTGCGATCATGGTTTTTAATCTCTGTCGTTCATCGCACTGTCACACTCCCCCATCTCCATCGTGTTTCTTCATTGGTTCGAAAGGAAAAGAAAAAATGCTTGCGCGGCGTCAAATGCTGCCTCCGGTCCCGTATCGCATTCGCACGTGGCGGCTGCTTTTTAGTTGAATTTATTTCTTGAAACGGTACGCCTCTTTTGTGACTTAACGTCCATCGCAGTCACCGACAGCCTGCTCAATCGATCTCTGCGCACGGAGAAGCATTTGCGTTCAACTTACATTTGTGGGCACTAAAAGCGCGGTGCCTTATCCGGCAGTCACGTGATATTTTTGAAAATTTTCGCGCACATTAAAGAATGGCTGGAAAAACATTAACAGGTCAGTTATCTTAGCACAGATGAAATATTTCGATGTTTCTGAACATATTGGAATTATTGGAGTTTTCGCTATTATTATTAATATTCAAAGTTATTTAGGTACCTTTGTTAACTGCCCAGCTTGGCGGATTGTAAAGTAAGTATGTCGTGGTCCACACGGCTCAGAGCAATTCTGCGCCAATACAACACGCGTAGAGCCTGTGTTCGTATCTTTGATACATTGCTAAAGTAAACTGAAACGCCGTATATATATATATATATATATATATATATATATATATATATATATCGTTGCGCCGAGTATGCACTCAACAGTAAACGGCTAGCGCTTGTCTATTTAAGACTGCACAGAGCGCACCGGTTTCAGCAGGTTTTTCGATATAGATGTCCGACAGGAGAGAGCCTCTGACATCACGAAGTGACATCGTACATGTTTCCCACCTCAAGTGTAGCTGTGACAACCCATTTTGACCGCAACAAGCACCGGGAGGATGCTTCACCGGCCGGTGATAATGTCACGAGCAATGGCGACGACAAAGACGTCGTAGTGGGGCTGGGTCACAGGCTCGCTCCTGTCGAACTGAAACCTGCTGAAACATGTGCGCTCTTTGCAGTCTTGACTAGACTTGTGCTAGCCCGCTTACTGTTAAGTAAATACTCCCCGTAACAATACGATTAATAAAAATCGGGCCCCTCGGGCCGCTTTCTTCTCGTTCATTATAAATGAGCAGTGAGACACACGCACACAGGGTATTCAAAATGAGGCTTTATATACAAGATGTGCCAGCTTTACAACAAGCAGCCCTGCTAGTCTCGCATATGTGGAGAAGCAGAGCTGACTGTGCCCCAACACTTGCACTTACCAAAAAGAGGAACGAGAAAGAACGAGCGAGTGAAAAAATAAACAATGAAACAAACGTCAAGAAGAATCAACAATACGAAAGTGTAAAGTCACACAATTTATTGCCCGGACCGGCACTGAATTTGCAATGTGCTTGAAGAACACCGAGCGGAGGAGGGGGGGGGGGGGGGGGGCATTCGTGCTGTGCGCTTATTCAACGCCAGATGTGACAGATTGTGCTGAACACCAGACTTCCCACAAGGATTTGATCAGCAAAATCCATGCC
>NC_051156.1:196759736-196838495 GCF_013339745.2 Dermacentor silvarum | reverse complement strand
TTGTACGTAAGCTAAAACACGCCAATAGTCTTCGAAAATCGTCTTGGAAATTACTGTCTTTGATGCACTACAAATATCGTTATTGATTCTACATATCCCTAAAATAGTACCTCAGTAAAAGTACAACATGAAAGTTTATGTTCTAGTTGTAAAGGGTTTATTAGAGATCGAGCAGCGCAGCGTCGACAGTCAAACGAGGCGGCTTTCAAGCACGAGCGCCGTTGTGAGCAAAAGCGCTGGACCCACTAGCGTCTGGCAGACTAGAGCTGGACCCACTAGCGTCTCTCTTATTCGCTGTGTCGCCATGTCGGAGTCTGGTCTTATCAGACTCCGACATGGTCACGTTGACTTTCTTGCATAAGTCGAGGATGTCTTCGATATAACTTGAGCGCCGTAAGGCGCGACAAAGGCGTTAATACGGTATGACTGACTCTGCACGAGTGCCGCAGGCGTGAAAAAGTCTGTCCGACTTACCGCGCGAAGTGCGAGACTTATGTAACGCCAACGAGGAACCTACCCGTATACCCACTGCTTCACCTGGTTCACCGCGCCGGTAGCCAGCGTCGGAGCGTAAACAAACTCGCGCATGGGCACGGCCAGCACGCGCAATCCCGCCAACAAATGTCCACACGATTGCACCCGTGGTGGCATAGGGGCTTCAGCGTCGCGTTGCTAAGCTAGACGGCGTGCATAAAATCCCACCGGAGCGGATGCATTTCGTAGGAGGCGAGATGCAAAAACGCCGCTGTACCGTGCATCGGCTGCACGTTAAAGAGCCCCAGGCGGTAAAATTAATCCTGAGCCCCGCACTACGGCGTCCCTCGTAATTGTATTGTGGTGTTGGCACGTAAAGCTTCAGAATTGAACTAACACCGCCTTCATCCTCATGAGTGAGACAGTTGCATTAATCACAACACTGTTCGTGTGATTTGGTGTTTTGGTTTCGGCGTAGCTTGGCGAGTGCAGTAGAAATTGCATGAAATTAGTGTTGTGACATTTGTAAAAAACAAACAAATATAACATGACATTACACATATTGCGTCGGATAAAATTAACGCAATTGAACGGATCGCATTAAGTTGTCTAACCTTTAAATATTCGCTTCACGGAAACTTCGCTTCGGATATATTTCCATGTCTTACCATTAGGGTTAATAATTTATTGGTCGCTCTTTTCTTGCACTGATCATAGTCAACCACACAAGGGAGCACATGTAACAAAGTATATCTTACTCAATAAAATTATCACCGGCGGCCAAACGGGACTGGTTGAGTTCCTGAAAAATAAAGGAGAAAAGGTTGTGTCATGATAGAAAAGCAAAACATTTTCCCTATATTCGGATTCCATGTACTCATTTGGTGACACTTAAATTTAAAATGTCTGGTGTCGACTGTCACTCCAAGATTACCGCGTGAGCCTGCATGACGGACCCGCAAGACGCAAACGGGGCTTTGAAAGCTCTGCTCGAAAATAAAATTAGTTTTATTTTAAACTGTCGTGTTTTTATCACAGTCAAACTACATAGCAGTAGTCTGATGGATCGCTCTGCCTCAGATAGAAATTTTCGGATTTCCGAAGTTCCATACAGCCGCTAATCGAGAGTTTTAGATAAGGGGGACGCAAGTGTTGGGGCCATCTAGTGCTTGCGTCCCCCCTAATCTAAAGTTCTCTAATATTGCTACGGACCAGTACCATTGATGAGATAGAGGCCATAGGTACTGCGATTGAAGGTGACAATCTTTTTAGCTGACGCTAACTGTCGCTTTTAGGGGCGAAGCTCCTTATAGCGGCACCCGTTTCGTCCCCGTCGTAGTAGGTAACCACGTCTAGTTTTATGAATTGCTCAATAGATGGCGTTGTGTGTCCGTATATGTATGTATACCCATATATACATATATATGTACACGTATAGTATAACGGAAGCCGACTTCAGCTTCCGTTTCCACTTACGGTTCCGCTTCCGTTTCCACTTACGGTTCCTGAATCCAGCTTCCGGCTTCCGGAGAACGCTTCCGGCGTTTTATGAAAAAAAGTTCCGAAAGTTGTGTCCGTAGCGCGGAATCGAACCAGGGACCCCTCGCTTCCGAACGCGCGGCGCTATCCACTACGCCACGAAGCGCGCATAGACACACGCACCACGATGGCAATAAATACCCAACATTAACGAAAGGCCGCGTTTCTAGCGCGTTTCTAACGCGTTTGTGCTAGCGCGTTACGGCCCGTGTAAGAAGCTGGTGTAAGACGCTGTGGCCTCTCCGCCTTACCTTCAACGCGTTTCGAACGCACTGCCCAAAGCGGTGGCAAGTCAAGTTCAAGTCGAGGAGCGTTTATGAATACGGGGGGTATACTCTCTCAGCAGTCATGTGATGGCGTCGGCAAACGTGGTGCACGTTCCGGCATGTGTAAATGGCTGCGTAAGACGCTGTGGCCGCTCCCCCTTACTAGAGAGTACTGCACGTTTCTAACGCGTTTGTGCTAGCGTCCCCTTAAGCGGGAGATCCGATGAATTCCTCCGGAGCTTCGCCCACTCATCATCATTTACCCCGTGGATATGCTGTGATTTTTTAAGTCAGTTATTTGTATTCGCTTGTCTATTTTATGTATATACTGCCTCTCACCTTGCATCTTTCACGCAACATATTGGCGGAAGTAGCTTTCTTTGTGCTCGTCTTGTAGCTACTCAGCGGACCTTATCTTGAAGCTTCATTGATCGTTGTGATGTTCATACTGCTCCATATCAACCAGTAGACGTTTTGTCCGATGTTGTACAACACAGCTGCCCCTTTGGTGGGAGTCCTGCAAGGAGCGGAGGTCCTGAATCAAATCGCACGAACGCATCAACATCAACAACAGGTGGACCTTATAGTGTTCGCACAGGCTATGTTTAAAATAAAGGTTCCACACATCAAGTGTGGAACCACATTTTGATTTCTATGTTGTTTCAGCGTTGATATTGTTACGCGTATAGGACGAGTCAATTAAACAAGAAACTCAGCGGACCTTACCTGGCCGCATTGTTTATCGTCGTAACGTTAATCGAGCCGTAGAGCAGACAATTGACCGTTTGACCTATATCGTAGATCATAGTGGCAGGTACAGTGGCTCACCCTGCATAGAGCGGAGGTCCTGAATCAAATCGCACGAACGCATCAACATCAACAGGTGGACGTTATCGTGTTCGCAAATGCAATGTTTAAACTAAACGCTCCACACATCAAGTGTACTTCAATGCATGCACGATTAACTCATCACTTGGGAAACTCGATCAAAAGCTATTTTACTGTTTAGTGATAGTAACGGCTACCGGCACGCTGCGTATAAATGTATGCGGCCGCGTGCGGATGTAATTTGAGCCTTACGCCTCACATAAATAAGACAACTCGTATGACGCGCACATCACTGAGACAATGGTTTCGATATGCAGAAAGGTATCGCTGGTGAGGTATTTAACCCGCTTGTCTAAAATGTATCGAAGTTTGACGCACGTATCGAAGAATAAAAGCCGACGTATCCTTCAACAGTTTGCCTATCTGCGTAGTAAACAGCGGAGTCTATTTGTGCACCGTTTCCCGTCGTTAAACTGGTTATTAATTCTGTTTGACGCCAACTTGGGTAACTGGGTATGAGAGACTTGGCTCGTGCCGAATTTTATTGAACCCCTTCGACGCCAACTTGGGTCACATAGTATGTGCCTGTCTTCAATTAATCTCGTTGTGGACAACTTGGGTTACTGGCTTTGTGCCAGAGGGAGTGCGCCACTCCTCAATGATATTTAACTTTAGCAAAAACAATCTCCTGTAATTTTTTTTTTTTGGTACTGGGTGCAATCGAACGCGTGTCATAGATATGGGGACAACTGTCACTGAACATGCATTCGGACAGGCTCCATGCGCGGACATCCAGGCAGCGCCGCTAAAGACCGCAGCGTGTTTCCGAGGAATGCGCGCGCGAAAGGAGCACAGCTGAATACACACCTCGGATATGACGTGTTTCATCGGTGGCGATATAACTAGTGTGTGTCTCTACATTGCTCCAATGCTAATCGCATTAACGTCGACGTTTATATCGTGAGATTGGATGTGCGATAATGCTTTTTATATTGTGATTTTTATATTTTACAGGCATTATGGAACACACTTTTGAGAACGTGTTGTTTCGAAACGGCACCTCAAGTATTCCTCAAGACTTCTTGATTTCGTATCCTGACGCACTGGTATAATTGAAACGCGATCATAACTGACGTCTGTTCAGTTCAAAACGTTTGTTCTTGGTTGGTCGTCAGTGGAAGAAGTCCTTCGTTTCTTCGTCGCTTTGTGCCTGCGGACGTCAGACCTGTCCGGCTAGGCCTCACGCCGGCCGCGTTTCCTTGACGCCGACTACGTTTACCCTTAAAAATTAAACGAATACAGAACAACGTTAGGACCCAGTTCAGTGCTTTCACAATCGCGGCGCCAATTCTGTTCCGCTATTTCGGCGTATTCTTTAATAAATGTGTTCTCCGTAAAACCGATGCCTCGGTAGTATACTTAGCAGCGATCTACGACATTAAAAGCAGTTATAGTTTGCATTTCAAAGCCATTTGGTGCTCTTTGATGGGGATTCAGGGAGCCAAACTACAACGAAACCTATGTAAGCCTTCTTCCATGCTGCAGCCATACGTGTCTCATTGAAGTTCCTGTGCTTCACCATCGGGAAGCCAAATTTATTGTGGTCATAATTTACTTTTTAAGCTTATGCTAATAGCAATGACAGACACGGTTGTTTTTCCAAGTGTCACCTGCGAGCCCAGAGTCCTGAAGGGATCCGACCAACTACTCGGCCTTCGTTCCGGGTCGGTCCGCCTGGCTGGCTTGGTGGGGTCGACCCCTAGTCGAACAAATTCGTAAGCAATATTAGGTATGTCCTTCAGTGTCATAGTTTAGCACAGTATAGGTCGGGGCTCGCTCTTTACGTGGCATGCACACAATAGAGTGGTTCATAACAGGGTATAGCTGATATTTATATTAAAAAATTTAACAGCGAAAGCGTCCGGCCGATCAGTATTCTTACAGCATAAATTAATAATCATACTTTGCGGGTGAAGAAACAATACCTGAAACGATTTGTCAAAACAGTAATTCACTAATTCAAAATTGATTGTAGTTTTTATATTTAACATCCGTAAGGGAACAGACTCCTCGGTATGTTTTATTTTCGCTGAACAGATATCGGCTCAACGTACGACAAAACGCGTTTCCTGAAGTTCCTAATTATTGTATGGGCTGTGTTAACTGTAACCAGATCACAACTGAACTGGGAATTTCTTTACAGGTTGTTGTCAAAACTTGACTGATCAATTTCTCATTGATTCTCTGGTTTATTAAATCATCTGAACGCGCCACTGCAACACATTAGCCATAAGGAACGCGGCACTTATGGGCCGCGGAAAACATTCAGCCGCCCGTCGGTTACATAATAGTTCGCCGAAATCGGTACACGGGCGCCTTTTGGTTCTGCTCAGACATGGGTACGGCCAATGCTGCCTGGTGATTGCATTCCCTATTCCCTGCGGGGCAGCAGAACACACTATCGTCAGGACTAACGCGGCGTGGTTGTGGCTGCGTCCTGGCAATTAAGTTTCGTACATGTCACGTTGTACTAGCTAGCCAACGTGGCGTGTCCTGGTGTTCCAGCCATACCATATGCCGCATATTATTTCGGCTTTCCCTACAAAGGTACACAAGCAAACTGCTATAGAAATTTGACTACTATAAGCTGGTGACGCGCCCTTACCGAGAATTGGCCTCTTTCTGCTTATAACTATACCGTAGGATTGAACACGGGAAGTGAAAATTGGCGAACGGGGACGGTTGAAAATTTATTCAGCTCTTTGAGTCGCACAAGCGCATGGCCAGATACTCAGTCTGGCTAAGCTTAGGTGGTTACAGTGCATAAAATTTTCCACCTTTTGTTATGTACGTAAAATCGCTTGTTGAAAAAAATTGTTGAGAGCAGCAGTGACAGAATGCACAAGGCCTTTTTTTCTTAAGGGATCTTGCTACATTCGCCGGCAGCTTTCGCCAAAGATGTCCGAAATTAGCATTGGCTGGCATTTGACCTTACTAACAACTTCGACGTTTTCTGTTGAATACGGGTCCCGGTCTTTTAAATCCAAAAAAAAAAAAGGTCACACAATAAATCTGCGGAAGATACGTCAGGCGCACGTGTCCGTATGAGTATTGCACTATTCCCACCATTAGTCAGTTATCACTCTATACATTCGGCGATTCCGAATGGAGCAACGAACGCACTAGACATCAAGAAACAGTTCTGGAAATGTGGTATGAAACGGTGCCAGCAGAGAGTGCTTGAGATAAATAAAAAAATGTTGGGCACAATGTGCCTATCGTTTCATTCAATATATAATGTGTGTTCATTTTTTAGTGTCTCATTAGTATTTGACAAACGCAAGTTAAACATAAGACAGAGCTGGGACCCGGTTCAGTGTTTTCAGAACCACGGCGCCAATTCCACGCAGCTGTCTTTGTTTTTTTTTTTCCGTCTATTTTTTTTTTCTCGCAGAAATGCGTTTATCCCTACATGTGGTGCTTTTGTTATTTAGTTGCAATTTATGCCATTAGAAACAGTTAACTTTTCGTGTGTGTATAATTTTATACCTTTTCCAGGGGTCAACCATGAAACAGATGTGGCAGACTGTGAGCAAAACGTGCATGTACGCATAGGCTATGCCACGGCCGCTGGATAAAAAACAGGTGCGGCCTGCTGCATCGCGTCGCCGTCAAAGGGCGAGCGCGTCTCGGCAAAGTTGACAGTTGCGGCCGCTGTTTTTGGTGAGGGCGCCACTGCTACGGTACACAAGGCAGACGCCAGTTGGTGCAACAATGTGGTTGCCGCAGGGTTTATCCGTGTTGGTGTGCTTGTTCGTGCGCATTCTCGTGTGCTTCTTTGTGTGATCGTGTGTGTGAGCAGCTTGCCTCATGTTTCTTGTGCTTGAGTACGGTTCGTTGGTGGGCGCGTGTGTGGCAGACGGTTTTTTCTAGCGGTGTGATCCCGCGAAGCTGTTGTGTGCCGCAGTGCAACTCGAACTCGAGAAGAGACCCTACTGTGTACCACGAATCCCCTACAATCTACAGCGTCGGGAAGAGTAGCTGAAGAATATTTCTCGCCAAGGGCCGTCAGGGAAAGGAAGCAAGTCGGAGCCAAGCGACAGGTCGCTGATATGTTCATTAGCATTTTACTGAGAATGACTATGAAAAGAACACGAAGACTAGGCTTTTGCTTCCGACTATGGTCCCAACTGTGTTTTCCGGTTATCCGCAGTACATGCAAACAGATAATATCAGAAACACGGGCACGTTGTAAGATGAGCAGCGCGTAAAAGAAAAAAAAGTTGTCGCAGTTTCACTTGAAAGGCGAAGCATCAATTGCGATAGCAAATTTGTAGAGAGCTATACGGAGTAATGATAGTAGCTTTATCAGGTGTATAACCTTGGACATGCAGCAGCACCGGCAACACGCAGAACTGTTGTCGACGCCGTCGGCATTTTGCCCGCGTTCGCACAAAATGCGTACGGCGTTGGTGACTGTTGCCGGAGCCTCTGATATAAATAGGCACTTGATGCCGCAGCTAAACGTTGCCTCCCTTCCCCCCCCCCCCCTCCCCGCCACGGCCTTTCGCGCGTCGGAAGGAGGCGCGTTTGTTCGACATATATGGTGATTGTAAAGGAGGAAAGAGATGCCTACTTCTGCAGTCCTTAAGGGAGCACGGCGCAGAACGCGCGTTTTTTCTTCGCCGTGCGTTCACTCCCCGTGAAAGCGCGCGTCCCTCGCGCCCTTTCACTCGCACATACAGCGTTCGGCGCGCGGCGACGATTTCATCTCCACTGACGTCATACGGAACCTCACGGCGACGGCGACGCCGACGGCAGAAATCTGCTTTGGAGTGTCCATATAATTGCTATCGCAATAAAAAAAAAATGGAGGCAGAAGGAAGAAACGTACACAGAACAAGCGCTTGTCATTTCTACGTATCTTATTTTGCCACTATTTCTTTACGCGCTACTGATTTCCAGTCCTGCATCTTTACTAACCTGCCCAACCTGCCGCACTTGCCAGATTGCAGAGTACAGAGAGATACAGGAAAAGATAGAGAAAGGGCATCAGGACTCTTTGGCCACCCTCCTCAGTGCCTGCATCATTCACTGCTTCGTCTTGAAGAAACACGTAAATCTACTCCCGAATCTACTCCCTTTCCGCCAGCCACATCGAGACTACACGTACATGCCAAGGAATGACTCCCCCGTGTCCGACCGCAGCCTGACTCCACCGCCGACTCGGACACGTCGATCGCCATCTCCACGTCGCCGCTCGCCTACGCCGCCCCAGCTGGGAAACTAGCTGGTGCGACCGATGGAGGTGAGGTCGCGGGACGGTCACTTTTTCAAATGCCTCCGTCTGTCGTCATGGTGAAGAACAAAGTGTGTGTTTGTGTCGATGGTGTTAATACTGTGGCTTTAGTAGATACTGGTGCTTCTGTTTCTGTGATGTGTCTTGCGTTCAAGAATCGCCTTGGACCGAAAGTGATGTTTGCTTGGGATGAAAATACCACATTTCGCGGAGTTGGCGGTGAACTGTTACGTCCTCTGGGAGTATGTTCCGTTGTGATATCCTTTGGTGGAAAGGCATTTCGAGCTGGAATTTATTGTACTAGCACGCGCCACGCATGACATAATTCTTGGTATTGACTTTTTACGGGAGTGTGGAGCAACATTAGACTGCAGGGCTGGTGAAATTTCACTCAGCAGCGATACCAGACCACCCGCGCTAGACGACATTCCGCCCGATATTCAAGAAGTATTTTCCGTGTCCACTGATGTACTTTTGCCTGCGCAGACGGCAATGTTCATCCCTGTGACCTCGTCGTGCGTCCGTACTGGTTCCTGCTGTGGATTAATTGAAGCTGAATACGTCAACACTCTAAAGAAGAATGTACTTGTTCCCCGGTCACTGATCGAAGTACGAGAAGGTTGTGCTCACGTTTGGACGGTGAATGTGTCCTCCGAGTCAGTTGTTTTGCCTGCCGGACTGAAGGTAGCACGCTTTGAGGAAGATAGTGTTGCGAGCATTCCTGCGGTTGCTATTTCTACGGACGCAAGCTCGCCACTCAGTGTTGTTGTTGCTGCGGGTCACCACGGCCATGACAGAAGTTATAAATTAGGCTGCTTTGTAATATATATAAGGCTTCGCGAAATAGGTTAAAGTGAACTCGACTCTGGTGAATAGACATTCACCAGAGTCGAGTCACTCTGCGCGCTGGCCGCCAGCCGACCACCACACGTGATCACCCGTTTATCAAAAGAATGATGATTATATCTAAAAATGGCACGTACCGCTATCGGTGGCAGGCCAAAAAGGCGGCATTATTTTACGCTGGATGTTCCCTATAGTAAAAGTTACTTGTCATTGAGAGAACAAGAAATAAGATTTAGAAAATATCAACGAAATCATACATATAAGAAAGGTACTTGTACAAATGTATAGACAGCCTTTGAGAACTAAAGCTAAAAAAGTAAATAAATAAAAATAGATGAATGCATACCGGACAATCTTCGGCAAACAGAATCTTTCAGATCCTCAGCGCAAGTTTCCGATTTTAATGAAATTGGCATTTTTAGAATACTAATCCCACTTCGTGTCTAACCAACACCACATGTGAACTTTGGCCAGTGGACTTGTGCCCGTTCTTTTCCTACGTCATAGAATAGGTTTGTACTCGAACAGACAAGCAGGGCAATCTGCGAAAAGTAAAGAAGTTCGCAAAAGGGAGAAAAGGTGGCAAAAGTGTGGTAAAAAAAAAACAACGTTTGGCAGCATGTTTCACTTTTAAACACTCATGTAACACGTGAAGGCGCAAGCCAGCTGCACACGTGGTAATTCATTAAGTTATACGATCGGAGGGATCATACTTCTTGCAATACCTAACGAGCCGCAGTATGAAGCCGGGCAAAAAAAAAAAAAAAAAAAAAAAAAAAAAAAAAAAAAGCGGTCACCCCAGGAAGGAACAAGTACACGTGTAAATATTCACCCATTGCGTCTTTGCTTGCTTACGGAGGTATGAGCTATTCCTGATTACATTTTTTTGCATCACATTGTTCTTTCTTCGGCGCTGTGTGGCTGCGGCCGTTAGGCCTGTCGCTCTAGGCCTCACGCGGGCTGCGTTTCCTTGACGCCTATTCTACATTTAGCACTTACAAAAAATTAAACGTCAACAACGTTCCGACCCAGTTGAGTGCTTTCAGAATCGCGGCGCCAATTCTGTTCCGATATTTTAACGCGATAGCGTTTAGGGCCCCCTGTCGCGGAAAATCCGGCGTCGGCGTCGGTATTGGCGCCTGCGGCCGCCGAGAAAATCATCCCCAACCACGCAGGCCCTCCGAATATATTTTACACACTAAACTTGCTCACACTTTGTCTTGCATTCTTTACGAAGTTATTCCTGGGAATTTTGAGAGTGACAGCCCACAAACAATTGTCAAGAAACAAAACACCGATAGCGCATGCCTTTTATGCTAAATCTTCTCATGCTGCAAACAATAAAAGAAGGCCGATCCCACGAAAGAGGCCGCGTTTCCACCAGAAAGCGCGCATTCGTGCATAGCGTTCACTGCCAGCGTTTCCCGGTAAACATTACGGTTACCTAAGCTGCAGTTGCCGGGAAGTGTGAGAAACAGTCAAAGATCTTTTAATGCTATCGCGTTCCACTCTTGAAGGCGAATCTTAAGCGTCCTCCAAATTTTTGTCGTATTTCTTAACAAATGCGTTCTTCTCCGTAAAACCGACGCTTCAGTGGTATACTCAGCAGCGATCTGTCAAATTAATAGAAGTTAATTGTTCCCTTCAGAGTCATCTTGTGCTCTTTCATGGGGCCAAACTAGGACGAAACCTACGTATGCCTTCTTCCGTAGTGCAGCCATAAGTGACCCCTTGAAATTTTTGTGCTTCACCGTGACCGTGAAAGAGGCCATAAATTGGACGGCTGCGTGCAAACAAGACGTTGAAAAGTAAGTGGCATTACACTTACCGGTCGGCTCAGTTGCCTCCAGCCGCTGGCACCAGTCCAAATTTTTTTAGCCTCGCCTTCACTGAATTGCAGTGAAGTAGGATTTGTAGTACATAAGGACATAGCAGGCAACATTGATGAATTCTACAGCATAAATGAGAGGGTAGCAGTCGTCGTAATATAGCTGAATAGGGGGTATAGAATGAAGGTAGTACACGCCAACGCCCCAACCTCCAGACACGATGATGAAGAAATAGAACAGTTTTATGAATATGTTGAATTAAAATATAAGAAAGGTGCCAACTCAGTATACTGTAGTCATGGGCGACTTCAATGCAAAAGTGGCGAAAAAGCAGGCTGGTGAGCAAGCAGTTGGAAAATACGGCATCGATTCTAGGAACACTATAGGTGACATGGTGGTAGAATTCGCGGAAAGGAATAGGCTCCGAATAATGAACACGTTCTTCAGGAAGCGCAGCAACAGGAGGTGGACCTGAAAAAGCCCTGTAATGGAGAAACAAGGAATGAAATAGATTTCATACTCTCTGCCAATCTCAGCATAGTGCAGGATGTAGAAATGTTAGGTAGTGTAAAGTGCACTGACCATAAGTTGGTGAGGTCTAGGATTTCTCTCAATTTGACGAGAAAAAGAATAAAATTAGTCAAGAAGAAACAGGTCAACCTAGACGCAGTAAGGGCAAAGACGGACCAGTTCAGGCTGGTGCTCGCAAACAAATATGCAGCTTTAGAACAGAAAGATGAAGACAACACAGAGGTAACGAATGAAACCGCAACTAGGCTGATATCAGAAGCAGCAATTGAAGTGGGAGGCACCAAGGCAACCAGTAGGTATAGCTCTCCCAATTAACAAAGGACCTAATAAATAAACGGCAAACCATGAAAGTGGCAAACTCGAGAGATCATATAGAATTCGCTGAACTGTCGAAACTGATCAACAACAAGAAAGTAAGGAATATCCGAAATTATAATGTGGAAAAGATTGAGGAAGCAGTAAGCATGGACGCAGCCGTACCATACACCACGTGTTAGTGGTGTATGGTACTGTGATATCGCCACATTGGGTTTCGGGGACATGAGGTTTCGGGGGCAATTGGCAGCATTGAAGCTGGACAGAAACACATTTCACAAGTCCCTTAGTATAACAACGCGCAAAGGAAAACATTATATAACCAACTGGCCCCAATTGCAGCCCTACTTGCAATAAATTTTATTGCGACCACTTTAAGTGGTGCCCCAAGTGCAACGTGGCTTCGGACTGTAAGAGTTGGAGTCGGGCATATCCTAAGGGGTAGCTGGCGCATGCCGTTGTCCGCCTCGTCCACGCTGAAGACGTTGTTGAAATGAGGAACACGTTCTCATCGAGAACGAAGAGTATTGGGTTTATTTACACTATTTACATCAGAAGTATGAAAACGAGACGTTACGTCTCATCAGTCTAGCTTGACTGGGTCGGAGCACACCAGAGAACCGCCAAAAGTCGGCTTAAATTCTCTCTCGCCAAGCTGTTGTCCCACCATCCTCCAATCGGAGCGTCAAGAGTCAACGTAGGGTCCGCCTTGAGGGCGAGGTTGCGCGTACTCCCCCGTCGCCTTCGTTTCCCGAACACCTTCGGAGAAGTGCCCTCGGGCACACACTGCTCACTCCCCCACAGAAAGGAGGAGACGCTCGTGGACAGGTGGCCTCGCGCCAGACCTGACGCGTCGGTTGTTCCCGGAATGGGCCAGCCATCGACGGGTTTGGAGAACGGCCTTGAGGAGACGCTCGTAGACAGGTGGCCTCGCGCCACACTTGACGCGTCGGTTGTTCCCGGAATGGGCCAGCCATCGACGGGTTTGGAGAACGGCCTTGAGGAGACGCTCGTAGACAGGTGGCCTCGCGCCAGACTTGACGGGTCGGTTGTTCCCGGAATGGGCCAGCCATCGGCGGGTTTGGAGAACGGCCTTGAGGAGACGCTCGTAGACAGGTGGCCTCGCGCCAGACTTGACGCGTCGGTTGTTCCCGGAATGGGCTAGCCATCGACGGGTTTGGAGAACGGCCTTGAGGAGACGCTCGTAGACAGGTGGCCTCGCGCCAGACTTGACGCGTCGGTTGTTCCCGGAATGGGCCAGCCATCGACGGGTTTGGAGAACGGCCTTGAGGAGACGCTCGTAGACAGGTGGCCTCGCGCCAGACTTGACGGGTCGGTTGTTCCCGGAATGGGCCAGCCATCGGCGGGTTTGGAGAACGGCCTTGAGGAGACGCTCGTAGACAGGTGGCCTCGCGCCAGACTTGACGCGTCGGTTGTTCCCGGATTGGGCTAGCCATCGACGGGTTTGGAGAACGGCCTTGAGGAGACGCTCGTAGACAGGTGGCCTCGCGCCAGACTTGACGCGTCGGTTGTTCCCGGAATGGGCCAGCCATCGACGGGTTTGGAGAACGGCCTTGGCGGCCAGCTGGTCTGTCGAGCGGCCGTGAGAAAGCGTCCTAGCCGCGGAAGTTTTCCAAGAGTCTCCTCTTCCTATTGTCGTGGTCGGCGCCCGGGCGACACGTATTCCTTGAGAGGTGTATAGGCCTGGAGTCACCGCTGATCTTTCCCGGCGGGACGTTTCTCAGCCTCCCGAAGCGATTCGTGACAGGCAATCAGAATATCCTTCAAGCACGCTGCCCCGCTGGTCGCCGAATGTAACAGGACGTGAAGGATGGGACCCCTTCGTGCCCCCGAAACCTCATGTGGCGATCTCTCAGTACCGTACGTAAAAAAAAAAAAAAACATATTTCTTGCGCTCTCGAGCAATTGAGTTTCCATATACAACTCCCCCCCCCCCCCCCCGCCCCCTCACACACACGCAATGTCCCTAGCCGTGTGCGCGACGACAGACGAGCGCGAATCGCCCCGTTGTCTGGAATTCTAGTCGGCGCCGTTGCGGTCGAGACAATCTGCGCCTATAGACCTGCTCGAGAGCTTCCAGTCGCATCGGTAGCGCTTTGTAGGGTGACTGTTCGCGCTCCTCGCAAGGTTCCTGCATTCTTTCCTCTAATGGGACATCTTTACACAACATCAAATCACATGCATTGCAGTGTACCAATTAGTTCGGATTGACAGATGTCCGCAATGCGATGGAATTAATTATTTTTATACCCATCTGAGCTTTTAACACAGGACCAGGTTCATTACTGAGTTGAACGCGCATCTTTGGTATGACCTGGAAGACGGTACACATGGTGATAATCGCTGAGGTTCATCCATAGGTGCCTATGCGAAATACCGTCGGTGGGAATTTCTCCCAGGTTGGCTCGAATCGAGGAGGAAGTTGGGGTCAGGGCAGAATTCCATACGTGTTCCTGTTGGGCCGAGTAGGTCAGTGATTGCCTGTTGATTCTTCCTGATAATGGAGAGAATTTAGGGTGAGAGCTCGTTCTTGACTGATAGCTAACAGCTAATGGGGGTTAATCTAGACATAACGGCTTAATCTCAATATTGGCTGCACCGATAGGTGCGCTTGAACTCACCGACGCATATAAGGACGGGGACGCAAAAGAGGTTCAAAGAAACTCCACTGAAACAAAATTGCCTGTAACTAGCTACAGTTACGTAGCTATAGTTGCGGGGTTTTCAAGAGGCTACGGTAGCTGCATTTTTTTAATTTTGTTAATGTCGCCTGTCGGTTTAAAAATTGAGTGGTAATGAGAAGGAAGAAGCGGGCGTGCTATCCTCATTAACCTGCTATCCACATTGAACGCGCGTACAACCGAGTTGTCTTTGGGAGCTGCAGGTGACTTTTTAAACGCCACCAATACAAGTGATGCCACAATTTATTAAAGACTGTCGCTCTCACTTTACTGTTAATTATGCATACTTGCACAACAACGGACGTTGACAGCCGAAATTCGGCGTTCACGTTCAGTGCTGTGCGATTACAATTGCAGCATGATTCCAAAGAACACGAGTAATGTGATTTTCATAGCACGCGAGGGCACATGCTCCTCGTCTTGCCGGCGCTCCTGAAAGGAAAGCTAATCTCTGTGACACCCACTTGGTCGAATGCTAACATGACGATGATCACGAATTACGCGACCTCTATGCAGGTCAAGTACTGCGTTTCGTGTTACTGCATCTGTTAATCAGAAGTGATTGGCACGAAATGCATGTGATTCGATGTTGTGTAAATGCGCACATTTATAGGAGGGAATGCGCAGTAACCTTGCGAGGAGCGCGAAAAGTCCCCCTATACAAAGCGCCACCGACGCGAGTGGAAGACTCGCCTCAACGAGTCCGGCTGTTCCAGTTTAGCTGTCTTACTTTTCACTTGCTGCATTCTAAATACTGTCACGTAGTAGGGACGTTTAAGAGCACAGTAGCCAAACTGTGCATGGCGAAAGCAAGTTCTTATTTGGAGAAACTGTGCCCACGAAACCAAGCGATGCTCAAAGCACAACGATAGCGGCGAACACAGTCGGCGATAGTCGAAATATGATCAGCGGGTCAAGCGCGTCGGCTTTTATACAATCACTCGTCGAAGCTTGCAGTGTAATCGCTAGGGCCCACCCGGTTTCTAGAAGTACTATATAATTCGAGTCGCGCATGCAGTCTGATTATACAAGGTTCGGCGAGGACGTTAAGCGATAACGTTTAGCATTTGTAGCAGGTGAAAAGCGGTCGCTGGAGAAAGATAAACAAGTGCACGTGTCAATGCCCCCATCATAGATGTATCATCCCGATGCTGCAAACACAAAAGCTAAAACAAAACCACACATAGTGAAGAAAAAAACAACAAAGAAAAAGAGCCCCAAGGTTCGTGGGTGGGCGTCGAAAGGCTTAAGACGCACCACGTGGTCGAGTTAAAGCCGTGCGCGGCGCCGCTGTGATTGCTCAATTAAAGCCCCTATATATAAAAATTAGCGCCATCCGCTTCCCTCCTCCTCCGTTCCGCTGTCGCGCTCGGCGCGGCCAGCGAGATCGAGGCGCGATATCGACAGTGGCGACACGTACGTTGGGCCTGCCGTGGCAGACGACAGCTAACGCGCTACCAGAGGAAATCCGCGGAAAACTTGGATCGCGCCCTGCCGAGCAGTTATTGAGGTGCGATTTCACTTCGTCAGTGAGTAAGTGACCTTAATAATGCCGTTTTGGAAGTAGCAACGCGACGATGCGAAACGGCGCAGCAAGCGATGTGCAGCAAGCGTTTGCGCTCGCCGGATGGTAAACAAAAAAAAAAAAAAAAAAAGCATTTAGCTCGTGCCTTGTCGGTTGCGGCAACTTCAGGCGCAGCAGCATGCCATCACAACCAAGTTCTTGTCCCTAACACGCTTGATCACTTTGTGCGTGCAGCATTTTCGTCGCACAGGCCCGACAATGGCGGTCGGAGCGCGCTGGAAAGAAAAAAATATACAGAAGCGCAACGCGTGCTTCCACGTGACACTAATTGGCCAATGGGGGAGCGGAGAAAGCTGGGGCGACAGGAGGCGGTGAGGAGGGCGAGGAGGAAACGCCGGGGTGAGCGCGGTGGCGGCAAGATCTAAGAAAGGCGCTACTTTTTATATATAGGGGCTTTATGCTCAATGTCGTCTGGCACGACCTCGTAGTCCAGTGCGCCACTACGTCGGATGATCTTGTAGGGCCTTAAATAGCATCGCAGAAGTTTCTCACTAAGACCTCGTCGGCGTATTGGGGTCCAACCGCAAACACGGTCGTCGGGCTGGTACTCCACGTAGCGTTGTCGAAGATTGTAGTTCTGGCTAACGGTCCTCTGCTCATTCTTGATGTGAAGGCGTGCGAACTGTGAGGCTTTTCCGGCGCGCGGGAGATAGGCGGCGACGTCGAGATCCTCTTCGTCGGTGATATGCGGCAGCATGGCGTCGAGAGTGGTCGTCGGATTCCTTCCGAAACCAACTTGAACAGCGTGACCTGCGTAGTTTCTTGCACGGCCGTGTTATAAGCGAAGGTTACGTACGGAAGGACGGAATCCCGCCTCTTGTGTTCAACGTAAATGTACATTGCCAACTTGTCCGTGAAGGTCTTGTTTAGTTTATCCGTATAAGACCATTCGTCAGCGGGTGGTAGGCAATTGTCCTCCTGTTCTTTGTCCGGCAGTGTTGCAGAATCGATTGCGTGAGCTCTGCTATAAGAGCCGTTCCTCGGTCCGTGATGAACACTTTCTGGGCGCCGTGTTGGTAGCAGGATGTTGTCGAAGAAGAATTTTGCCACTTCAGCTGTACTACCTTTAAGCAGGGCTTTCGTTTCGGGGTAGCGGGTAAGGTAGTCGGCAGCCAGGACGGTCCACTTATTCCCGGATGTTGACGTCGGAAATGGACCTAATAAGGTCATCCCAATTTGTTGGAATGGTTGGCAAGGATGCTCGATTGACTGTAGCAGTTCTGCTAGCCTTGTTGGGGGTGGATTGAGTCCTTGACAGTCTCGGCATCTCTTGGTGTAACGGGCGACGTCGGTAGTGAGGCAGCGCCAATGATACTTCTTTTGAATGCTTGCGAGTGTATGGGAAAATCCAAGGCGCCTGGATGTCTGATCTTCATGCAGGGCAATGCAGGATTTCTTGTCGCAGTGCTACGGCCATAAGGAAAAGGTAGTTCGCGCAGCACGGGGAGAAGTGCTTCTTTACGAGGACGTCCTTTTGCAGGGGAAAAAAAAATTGACGCAGTTTCACCCGAAAGGCGAAGCACCAATTGCGATAGCAAATTAGTAGAGAGCTATACGGAGTAAGGATAGTAGTTTCATCAGCTGTATAAACTTGGACATGCAGCAGCACCAGCAACGCACAGAACTGTTGTCGACGCCGTCGGCGTTTTGCCCGCGTTCGCAGCGAACGCGCGCGGCGTTTTTATATAAATACGCATTTAGTGCCGCAGCTAAACGTCGCCGTTGACGGCTCATCGCCGTTGACGTCATACGGAACCTCACGGCGACGGCGACGCCGACGGCAGAAATCCGCTTTGGAGTGTCCATATAATTGCTATCGCAATAATAAGGCTGGAGAAAGTACTGCCCCTTGTGGACCGTGCGCATTTTGCCTGCGCATACCTGGACGAAGAAGTGCTGCTTTGAATTCAATAATAATCTCTGTGCCTTAAAATTCTACAATCAATGCTTGAATGTATTTTGGAAAGTTAATGTTCCGAAGCTGATTGAGCAAAATCACATGCTCAACGCTATCACATGCGATTGAGATGTCTAGAGTGACTAATACGGCATACTGCCCTTGGCGCCGTGCCAATTGAATACGGCTTTCAATGTGACTATGAGCCTGCCATATTGAGCACTGTGATCTGAAACCAATTTGTTTCGGACACAGGATCGATGGTTCATTAAGAAAATTTGTTACACGAATATTTATAACTCTTTCAATCAATTTTACGATAGTGGAATTGAACGCGATGGGCCTAATATTGCCTAACATGTAACCGTCACTAAGATCTTATAGCAACGATGCCGACAGTTCTTTCTAGCGTTCCCGAACTTCTGACTCCAAGACTCGCGATGGTGACGGTACTTTCCAGTGTCATTCTTATTACTTACATGTGAACTGGCCATAGGAAGTGTATCGAGCCAGCAAGAATCAAAAAGGAGTAAAATGAAGATTTTCGTTAAGGTCTACTGCTTCACAAGGATGATAGGCAACGCCTAGCATCCTTACTATCATTTGAGATTTTTCCAGTCTAATGAACGCCATCAAAATATGTATATGTGGCGGCTAATTCCAACTGTATACGCTTCTTTTGAATAAAATTGTTACTTTTGGTAACCAGACTATGATCTCGTGGTTTCAGCTCAAAACGGTGTAAAATCGGAAATAAACAATGGCACTTCGGTAGCATATTACTGCATGCACACATTTATATTTTCCAGGCTTTTGTCAGCTAGTAACATAGCTTAGAGCAGCACCTGTGTGGTCCCCAGTTACTCTGTTGTATTTTATTGCGATAGCAATTATATGGACACTCCAAAGCAGATTTCTGCCGTCGGCGTCGCCGTCGCCGTCGCCGTGAGGTTCCGTATGACGTCAATGGAGATGAAATCGTCGCCGCGCACCGCCGAACGCTGTATGTGCGAGTGAAAGGGCGCGAGGGACGCGCGCTTTCACGGGGAGTGAACGCACGGCGGAGAACAAACGCGCGTTCCGTGCCGTGCTCCCTTAAGGGCTGCAGAAGTAGGCGTCTCTTTCCTCCTTTACAATCACCATATATGTAGTAGTAGTAGTAGTAGTAGAGGTTCGGGGTGGGAAAGGATGCATATTTCTGCAGCCCTTATAGGGAGCACGGCTCAGCATCTGAGGGGAGGGGAATGGGGGGGAGAAAGAAGGAAATAGTGGGAGAAGGGTGGAAGGGAGATGGCATTCGTCCTCGTCTCGGGCAGGGTGTCCCTACAGCCGGTCAGCCAGCATAGTGTCCGCAAGGTAGCCGAGGACCACCTTGAACACTTGGCGGGGATTGCGGGCTGGATGCAGCAGGTCCGTGCTGGTACCATAAGGTAGGCCCATGCGGCGGAGTTGAGCCACCATGGTGTTGCGGTGTTGGTTGAGTGCGGGGCAGGAACATAGGAGGTGCTCCAGTGTTTCGTCTGCCCCGCACATAGAGCAGGCTGGGGAGTCTGCTCTTCCCAGGCGGAAGCTTCGGGCGGCTGTCCAGCAGCAGCCAATCCGAAGGCGTAGTAGGAGGGATCTCTCCCTTCTTCTCAGTCCCCTGTCAGGCAGCCGTGTCGGAGGGCTCCGCCTTGCCACGCGTGCGTCGGGGTGGCAGCTCAGCAGCAGTCGTTGCAAGGTGCTCCTGGAGTAGTCCGATGACACGACCGCCTGGCTGGGTGCCGTGTCCGTGCCGTGTGCCTCCTTGGCCAAGGCATCTGCCTCTTCATTGCCCGGGATCCCCACGTGAGCAGGTACCCAGTGCAAAGAGACATCAGTACCACTGGCACGGAGGGCGTGAAGCTTCGTCACCAGGAGGGCTGCACTGAAGCCAGCCCTCTCCGATATAAGTAGAGCAAACGCGCCTTCTTCTGACGCACGAAAGGCCGTCGGGGGGAGGGGGAGGGAAGGGAGGCGACGTTTAGCTGCGGCACCAAGTGCCTATTTATATAAGAGGCTCCGGCAACAGTCACCAACGCCGCACGAATTTTGTGCGAACGCGAGCAAAACGCCGACGGCGTCGACAACAGTTCTGCGCGTTGCCGGTGCTGCTGCATGTCCAAGTTTATACAGCTGATAAAGCTACTATCATTACTCCGTATAGCTCTCTACAAATTTGCTATCGCAATTGATGCTTCGCCTTTCAGGTGAAACTGCGACAACTTTTTTGTGCCATCCACCCTCGGTAATAACAAATCATACTCATTGTTCGCTGCACAAGCACGCATACTATCAAATACTTTGTTGTTGCCTAATTAAGCTCTGGAAAAGGTATTGCAACAAATGCCGGATGCAGCTAGCGAAAAATATGGGAACATATCTGGCTTCGAGGTGCACAAAAGTGATCAAACATTTTATATTTTCCTGTGCTACATATCTATATTACTTTCAAAATAGGTACCAAAACACTAAGAAAGTTATCAGTATTTGATGGACATATTATATTTGCGTGCGCTACTTATCTATATTACTTTCAAAATAGGTACAAAAACAGTAAGAAAATATTCAATATTTGAAGGGATATGTAAAATGTATATGTTTTTGGATTTGCCAGAAAAGCAGAGGGGACGGACACTGAAACATTTTACTTGGACAGAAACAAATGCAGTCAAATCCACTTGTAGCATTACCTTGGTTTAACAATACTCGGATTTAACAATGAACTGTTGTTTGTGTTCTATGCTAAAATGAACTGCTTACTGCAATGCTTCCATGCCGCATTATTGGCTATGAGAAATAAATCTGGCCACTGGGTGTCTGCACCGAAGGGCAAAGAAACGCTAAATCCTTTAAAAGAAAATGATCAGCGGCAATTTAGCGGTAAATGCAAGAGAAATGCGTTATCATCATATCGCCCCTCTTTGAGGTCCCGAATCCGTGGTTTTAACCGCGTTCACCAAAATGCACAAAATGCTTTTCAGGAGCTCACTCGACACGTGTCCTGCTTCTTCGAGGAGCTCAGGGCAACTGACGGGAGCAGACCACCGTCATCTGCACTGTATAGCACCACGTGACCGACTTCCCGCGCTTCACGTACATGTTTTCCCCTTTGACATTCCAAATGCTATCATATTGAAGGAGAAGAAAAACTTCTCTGTCCCTAAGGCACCGTTTTAAGCGTTACTTCGCTCAAACAGTCATTCCCTCCCGCCAAAGATCGCAGGTACGCTAAACCATACGCACAAGTGTCAGCGCGGTCACGCTGGCCTGCGTCGCTTCCATATGCTAGAGTACATGCGTAACGCCAATGCTCGGCGGTCAAGACTCCGACCTTCTTGAAAGACTACAAGGCGTCCCCCTCGTCAATCACCCCACCACCCCTCCACCTCCGACGTCGGTGAAGGGGTGGAAGCAGGTGGAAGGGCATAGTTCATTAGGCGCAGTCCTGTTTCGAAGGGGTGGAAGGGGGCTGCGAGATAGGCGTGCCAGGCACCGTGCTGCATGCGCATAACTATTGTGTGGCGGGTGCGGCCAACACAAACTAGATAGCACAAGTCCTGTTCACTCCAAACCATGACGTAATGCTACCTGGCCCGAAATTTCCATTACCAAAGCGGTGACGTCAAAATCACTGTTGCTTACTTGGGAGCATCCCCACTAGATTCTATGGCAGTCGGGCCAGGTAGCATAACGTCATGGATCGGAGTGAACGGGCCTTGTGTTATTTAGATGGTGTTCGTGCGGCACAAAAGTGGGTGCAGCCGCATGCATGTGGACGTAAGAGGTTTAATGTAGAAGTAAGCGGTTTCATCAGGAAAAGCGCCATTCTGCCCAATCGCGCGAAGGCAAGGGGACGGTTCACTCTCCGAACCGTTATAAAATCTCGTGTTACTGTGTCATGAATTACTATCAGGCTGACTGTCATAGAATGTAATGTGTATGCTGCGGAGTAAGTCGCGGTAATTTTGACATCACCTCTTTCGCCACGCCGGGATTGGCAATGGAAATTTCAGCCCTAATAGCATGACGCCACAAAGCAAAGTGCACACCACTTGTAATATCCAGGTGGCGCTGTGCTGTGCGGTTGACCTGGAGTTGTGTGGGAAGGTCGAAAAGTTAATGAAACCATCATTGTGGTTCACGCTTTATGCTAAGGGCATAGAAAGATGACTGGAAAACGGCGAATTTCGGTTGGTTTTATCCTGCATGCGTAATGAACATATGGTGCAACAGAAGGTCGCAGAATGAAGTATGCGGACGACATAGTGCTACCAGTGGACCAGACAAAAGATTTACAGAAAGTTCTCCAAGCACAAACTCGCTACCTCCTATCATCCCCAGACCAACGGCCTTACTGAGCGACTTAATCGGACCATCACTGACATGCTATCGAAATACGTTTCACCCGACCACAAGGACTAGGATATTGCGCTACCATATGTCACGTTCGCCTATAATTCGTCACGCAACGATACTGCTGGGTATTCCCCCTTTTACTTGCTCTTCGGTGGTGACCCCGTATTACCATTGGACGCTTCGCTCCCCTTGGTACGGAATTCACCGACCGAGTATGCCCGCGACGCCATCGCCCACTCTGACCACGCGCGCCAGCTTGCCCGTACTCGTTTGTTGGCATCGCAGGAAGCTCAAAAGCACACTTACAATTGCCGCCATCGTGAGACATACTTTGCACCATGCTCTCTCGTACTACTTTGGTCCCCTTGCCGACGTGTGGGGCTCTCCGAGAAACTCCTTCCATGCTACAAAGGTCCTTACCGCATTCTACGTCAAGTGACCAATGTGACCTATGAGATCATCCCAGTGACATCCGTCGTGCCAACCGGTTCCACTTCACCCGACGTCGTACACGTCTCTCGGCTTAAGCCCTATTATGCCCTTCCCGATGGCCCTGTCTGAAGCACCGGGACAGTGCTTTTTCCGCCGGGGGTTGTATTACGGTGAGAAAAGCAGACAATATCGACGACAGAGAAGAGGACGAAGTGGCAACAGCCTCTGTGATATCATGATATCAGAATATATATATATATATATATATATATATATTCTGATATGGTGATTTATTAGACAATGACGTCTCATGCAATCGAGGCAGTCCACGAACGCTGATGGCGCGCACAGCGACAGACGCAAGAGAACTTCTTCCTCTTCTTCACTACAATATATTGTCACTGGTATAAACTATTTACAAGATGCATTTGAATTGAATTGAATTATGGGGTTTTACGTGCCAAAACCACGATCTGATTATGAGGCACGCCGTAGTGGGGGACTCTGGAAATTTGGACCACCTGGGGTTCTTTAACGTGCACCTAAATCTAAGTAGACGGATGTTTTCGCATTTCACCCCCACCGAAATGCGGCCGCCGTGGCCGGGATTCGATCCCGCGACCTCGTGCTCCGCAGCCCAACAAGATGTATTTAGAACACAGAGAGGCTGCTGCCACTTCGTCCTCATCTCCGTCGTCGATATCGTCTGCTTTTCTCACCGTAACACAACCACCGGTGCTATATATATATATATATATATATATATATATATATGTGTGTGTGTGTGTGTGTGTGTGTGTGTGTGTGTGTGTGTGTGTGTTATGGGGAGTAGTGAGTGAGTGAGTGAAGTAACTTTTATTACAGGTCCGGCGAGGACGCGAACTCGTCGCGCACCCGGCTAGTCCCACGTCGGGACCGGCAGGTCTAGCCCACCGGCCCGGTCGCGGGCACGCCGGACAGCCAGGATTTGCTTGTCTAGAGCGGGGCTACGCAGAGGCGAGTCCCACTCATCCTTGCTGAACTCGGGGTATCTCGACCCGCACTCCCAGAGCATGTGTGCGAGAGTGGAGGTCTGCCCGCAGGATGGGCAGGCATCGTCGCGATATACGTCAGGGTAAACTTCGTGCAGAACGGCCAGACACGGATATGTGCCGGTCTGTAAAAGTCTAAGCGAAACAGCTTGCGCCCTATTCAATTTGGGGTGAGGGGGTGGAAAGACCCTTCTGGACATGTAGAAAAATTTTGACACCTCGTTGTGAGTAGCGGGAGCATCCCTGTGGCCCTAGGGGGAGGGGTGTCGGCTCTCCTTACAGAAGAAGCACGGTCGGTGAGGTCGCGCGCAGCCTCGTGAGCAGACTCATTGAGGTTCGGGGGAGCACCCTCGACCGACCCTACGTGAGCGGGAAACCAGTGAATCGAATGATGGGTGAGAGCATCCGGATTGGAGACGCTAAGAAGACGAGCAGCCTGCTCGGCGATGCGACCCTTCTGAAAAGCCCTAACTGCAGTTTTGGAGTCGCTGTAGATCTCAGACCCACGACCGTCTAGCAGGGCGAGGGCGATGGCGGCTTGCTCGGCGACTTCGGGGTCTGAAGTGCGAATTGAAGTGCTATTGGAAAGCTTGCCGCTGGAGTCGACCACGACGACGGCAAAGGTCTTTCCATCGCTGTACTCTGCGGCGTCGACGAAGCGTGCTCTGATGCCTTGTTGATAGATCTGTTTCAGAATTGCTACTGCTCTCGCCTTGCGTCTGCCCTCGTTGTGGACGGGATCGACGTTTCGAGGCACGGGGGCCACTTCGAACTTGTCTCGAATGCACCTAGGGATCAGGGTACTGACCCTCGAAGATACCACAGGAGGGTAACCCAGCTCTTCTAGGATGCGTTTACCTGCCGCTGTGGTGGTCAGGCGAGCGAGTTGCACGCGTTCTTGGGCTTGGGCAATCTCCTCGGCGGTGTTGTGTACCCCCAGCTTGAGGAGATCTTCGGTATGGGTCCTAATGGGTAGCCCGAGAGCCCTTTTGACTACTTTGCGGATGAGAGCATTGAGCTTGTCTCGCTCCGCTCTGAGCCAGTTGTGCATAGAAATCGTGTACGTGAAGTGGCATAATACGAAGGCGTTGATAAGGGTGAGGAGATTGGCTTCCTTCATGCCTCTGTGTCTGTTTGCGATTCTGCGAACGAGGCGGAAGGCGTTGTCCGTCTTTGCGATGATCTTGCGAAGAGCCGTTCCGTTCCCGCCGTTGAATTCGACAAACATGCCCAGGACCCGAATGACGTCGACCCTGGGTATCACCCCTCCATCACAAGTGTGAAGACAGATGCTGCTTTCGGAGACTGGCTTCCAATCGTTGGGTCTTCTTCCCTTCTCTTTTCTGTAAAGCAGAAGCTCCGACTTGGCGGGGGAGCACCGAAGTCCGGTGGGGCGGAGATACTCCTCGATCACGTCGATCGCCTCCTGCATGGCTTCTTCGACTCTGCCCTCGCATACCCCGGCGCACCAGATGGTAATGTCGTCGCGTAGATGGTGTGCTTGACGTCCTCAACGCATGCCAACCTCTCGGAAAGAACAATCATACAGATGCTAAATAGTGTGGGGGAGATTACGGCGCCCTGAGGAGTGCCCCGTGCTCCGAGGGGCACATCTTCGGAGCGGAAGTCTCCAATGCGAAGCTTGGCCTTCCTGTCCGTTAAAAAAGAGCTGACGTAGCTGTGGAATCTGGAACCGAGACCTAGGTCTGAAATGGTCTTGACGATAAAGGCGTGGAGCACGTTGTCGAAAGCCTTCTCGAGGTCCAGACCGAGCAGAGCCTTGACGTCTCTGGAACGGCCGTCTACGATCTGATGCTTGATTAGTTTCATTGCATCCTGCGTCGAGAGTCCGGCGCGGAACCCGATCATGTTGTACGTGTAAACGTCGTTGTCTTCGAGGTAACCGTTGAGTCTGTTGAGGACGACGCGCTCCATGACCTTGCCGACGCAGGAGGTTAGAGAAATCGGCCTCAGGTTCTCGATGTTCGGGGCCTTGCAGGGCTTGGGAATGAGCACCGTGCAGGCCGACTTCCATTCTGCAGGAACCACGCCGCTCTTCCAGGACTCGTTGATCTTTTCGGTGAGAAAGACAATCGACGGGTCGTCGAGGTTTCTCAACATTCTGTTGGTGACTCCGTCCGGACCCGGCGCAGACTATGGGGAGTATTCATTCACTTAACAGTACACGGCTAGCACTTCTCAAGACTGCACAGAGCGCACCTGTTTCAGCAGGTTTTTAGATGCAGATGTCCGACAGGAGAGAGCCTCTGACACCACTAAGTGACATCGTACATGTTTCCCGCCTCAGGCGTAACTGTGACAACCCATTTTGACTGCAACAAGCACTGGGAGGGTGCTTCACCGGCCGGGGATAATGTCATGAGCAATGGCGACGATAAAGACGTCGCAGTGGGGCTGGGTCACAGGCTCGCTCCTGTCGGACTGAAACCTGCTGAAACCTGTGCGCTCTTTGCAGTCTTGACTAGATTTGTCCTAGCCCGCTTACTGTTGAGTAAATACTCCCCGTAACAATACGATTAATAAAAATCAGGCCCCTCGGGTCCCTTTCTTCTCGTTCATTATGAATGAGCAGTGAGACACACGCACACAGGGTATTCAAAATGAGGCTTTATATACAAGATGTGTCAGCTATACAACAAGCAGCCCTGCTTGTCTCGCACATTTGGAGAAGCAGAGCTGACTGTGCCCTAACACTTGCACTTACCAAAAAGAGGAACGAGAAAGAACGAGCGAGCGAAAAAAACAATGAAACAAACGTCAAGAAGAATCAAGAATACGCAAGTGTAAAGTCACATAATTTATTGCCCGGACCGGCACTGAATTTGCAATGTGCTTGAAGAACACCGAGCGGGAGGGGGGGGGGGGGGGGCATTCGTGCCGTGCGCTTATTCAACGCCAAATGTGACAGGTTGTGCTGAACACCACACTTCCCACAAGGATTTGATCAGCGAAATCTATGCCCACAGGTCCCCAAATTTGGCAGCGAGTGCAATGTTGCCCCAGGCGGAATGTTGCCGGAGTACCAGGCTTGCCACGCTGCAGCGATGCTATTGGGCGCCGTCCCTCCTTGTCGAAATCCCATCTTCCTGAGCAGCCATGGAAGGATCGCGACAAACATGGCGCTTATCACTGCAGATAATGGAAGAAAATGCTTGACGTCAACAAGGTCAACATTACCAAATTGAAGCTGTATGAAGGTAGCAATTATGTGGGGCCACTCAGAATATATTCAATCAATATCGAGTGCTAGATGACCCTTCTAGAAACCTCGCAAAGAAGTTTTATGCAAACATATGGTTTAATTGGAGACAAAATTGTTAATAAAAGGCGCTCACAATATTTTCTAAAATTCAGGTCGTTCGTGCATGGCTTAATTAAAATCAGGCTGCATCGGTGATCTCGACGCTGGGGATTTGCCTGTCAATATCACGCGCCTGAGTCAGACGGCCCCTTTATTAGGAGGAGGAAACAACTTTATTTTGTTAATTTGGCTTAGTGAGGGGTGGCTACAAGGTGATGCCTTACAGCCACCTCCTCGGCTTTTTTGATGGCCAAAAGTTGAACCTCCAGGTTCGGGTTCATAAGTAACACTTCCCACGCTTCAGGCGAGGGAGCGGCCAGGAGATCTGATGGGGGGGGGGGGGGGGATCTTCTCTGCAGTCCCAGAGAATATGATTTAAGGAGGCTATGGACCCACATAATGAGCAGTGTGGGTCTGTCAAGTCAGGGTAAAAGTGTGCGTATATTTGTGGGCTGGGAAAGGAGTGCGTTTGGAGTCGGCGCCAGGTGACCTCTTGTCCCTTGGTGAGCTTGGGATGAGGTGGGGGTTTTGTCCGTCTTGCGAGGCGGTAGTATTAGGCAATATTAGAAAGGGGCGATAACTGTTAAATAAAGCCTCTATATGCATATTGGTCAATTACCTATGCTTGTAACAGATTTGGTTCTAATCCTTCGCTGGTTTTAAAATGACGAATCATTTGCGAACCCTAGCTCTTACACTTGCCAGGCCGTGCCAACTGGCTGGCTTGGTACGTGCTGCAGCTGTCTTGAATAGCTCGGCCTCAGGACAGCACTATGCTATATTTACTTCGCGCTTACAAATGTATATCGGGCGTCCCAGTTAACTTAGAGCAAGATTAAAAACAGAATCCAAGAGCTCTAGGGAAATCGTACCGACTGCATAGTAGCGGCAGTCGTGTGTACTTACAGACGGTATTTTTTTCATCACGAAGTATTAATTGCTTTTAATTCGTCAACTTTTTAAATTATTGCTTGAATCGCAAACATGTCCATTACAAAGTTGTAGGGTACCTCAACTAACGTGTTAATCAAGCATTTATTTCGTGCTGAAGTGTTCCTGGTTCTTTTTTTCCAAAGAAAAAAAAAAGAAAGCGCGAAATATGAAATAGATGCGCCCTGGCACGCAGCTATTCAAGCGCCTCCAAGGAATCTTTGAAAGATATACGGCGGCATTCGTTTATCGCCGCATCGTACAAGGCTTCGTCATGTAGGATGGCTCGAGAGGTTTCGCGAGCTATCTAGCGTGGGGCGATAAGCGTCAACATCTGCGGACGCAAGAATGCTGTGCTCGATCATGAGGCACTCGGGATAGCTTTAACCTTCGCCGTATCATGAAACAAACCTACAAAAGAAATTCAACCAATGTAAAAAAAAAAAAAAAAGAAAAAAAGAAACAGTGCGCAAAATATCACGAAAAAAAGGCGGCTCTTGGAACGGAAAAGAGCTACTTGGGAGTTTATTTCAATAAAACGTAAACCAAAAGCACGCACTTGCGTCTCAGCCGCCCACAAAGAAACATCCAAAGGCACACAACTGGTTTAGCCATTTACCCTTTCTGTCTCTTGAACTCCGGAAAAGAGGCAAAACACAGTGATTTACCTATTTCCATCTTTGTCGTAAGCTTTTTTGATGTAAGGATAGGGTGAGATCATAAGGGTGCATTCAACATTCACGTTTTACATCTTTTTGGGTGGTTAATTTTCCACTGCCACTTATAGCACGTGCTCAAACAGGTCACCGTCTGAAGCAATAGAGTACTTGCTTCTTCCAGAAGTTGTGCTGTTGCAGCTTTGACCAACGATGTTGGAATCTCGCGGCAAACTCTGCTTATTTTTGCCTTTAGGGTGTCCGGTGTGGTAGTTTCACTGCCATACACGCGATCTTTCACGTAGCCCCACAAGAAGAAGTCCAGTGGTGTCATGTCCGGTGACCTTCCAGGCCAAAGTAGAGGCCCGTGCCGGCCAATCCACTGTCCAAGAAAAAGCTTGTCGAGCTAGCTCGAGACTTTACAACTACTATGCTCAAGAGCCGCATCGTGTTGAAACCAGATGTTCCGAAGGCAAGTGGAACGTTGCAACCGACTTCGTTCACGGGGCCCTCGAGGATGTCGTTGACGTAGCGTTGCGTCGTTAGTGTGTTGTCAAAAAAGATGGGTCCGATGATGCTGCCACCAAAAATACCGCACCACACGTTAAACGACCACTGGTATTGGTGTCGTGTTTGGGCCGGCCAGTGATCACTCCAGTAGTGTGCGTTGTGAAGATTAACTTGTGCATTTCTGGAGAAATTAGCCTCGTCCGTTCAAAGCACGTGAGTGAGAAAGTCCGGTTCTGCTTCAAATTTCGTGAAAATCCAGTTGGCAATGTCATGTCTGTTTTCAAAATGTGCGTGATACGGGTGCATTTGGCCTTTTTTAAAATCCTCCACACTTAGGACCTTGAGCTTCCGGACTCATTTTCATCGCCCACACTACCATGAGGGTTAGCCCCCAGCAAAGAATGCCAAAACATCTGTTTCCGCTTCTTGAACTACCGTCGCTTTCTTGTGAAGGTACCCGTCTCGCAAAGGACTTCGTACGTTTTAAGTATTGTTGACGGACTAGGGCGTCCTCCACAATGCCACATCAGGAATAGCTTGACTGCCATACTCTTGTCGCCGTGCGCCGCCCCCAGAGCCAGGATCCTTTTAGCCTTCTGATCATTCGTGAAGGACATGACTGTCTTCTTGAAGAGCAGGTCACTGGTGGCGTACCATTGAGATCTTCCGTTATTATCTACGCACTGACACATCAAGCAAAAATTATTTAGGTCATGGACAACAACATATGCTGGCACTTAGCAGCGACCTATCACATTAAAAGCAGTTAATATTTCCCTTCAGAGTCATTTTGTGCTCTTTCATGGGTATTCGGTGAGCCGAACTACAACGAAACCTACGTAAGCCTTCTTCCTTACTGCAGCCATATTTGGCCCCTTGCAGTTTCTGTGCTTCACCGTGACCATGACAGAGGGAATAAAATCGGCTGCTGCGTGCAAACAAGACGGTGAAAAATAAGTGGCATTACACTTACCGGTCGGCTCAGCCACGACCAGCCCCTGGAGCCGGACCTAATTTTTTGTGTCGTGTCACTGGATTGCACGTGCCCACGAGGCTAACCGCCGCACCTGATCTACCCTATACAATGATAATGGTGATAGCAGCCAAAATTGCTGCTTATCTCACATCGGTAGTAAGCCTAGAAGCGGGTGTTATCACCACTGATATTCTCTAATTGTCAAGGTCAGTGCGTATTACGAGCACGAGAAGATTCAAAATTTAAAGAAGAAGAATAAGCAAAATGAAGGAACAGCAGGTACAGAAAGGAAACAAATAAAGAATACATAAGTGGAAATAGTAAATATATTTATGGTAAAGAAATTCTCAAATTTTCAGGACAAGTTTAGATGCTTTGGTAGGGGGAAGGGAGATAGAAATATGTGAATTTTCTAAATTCATGGAGGAGAAAGAAATATTTAGTGAAATGATGGAGAGTGAAGGAAGTATAATAACAACACGTACTTATCTTTTTTCGTTCCAAGAGGAAATGGTAGACGGTCCGGGAAGATTACCCTTGATGAAGGCCGGATCCCGGCCGAAACGGCAGTAAAGTCCTGTTATATGTTTTTGCTACGCGCTTCTATTTTTTGAACTATATATATGCATGAAGAATGGATGAATGACTACGTCTGAAGAATGGATTTATTTACAGTGAAAAAGAGAAGACATGGGACGGTCCGAAACAGCCGATCACCCAAAAATTGCGATAGCAAATTAGTAGACAACTATACGGACTATAGAGACTAGTTTTATCAGCTGTATAAACTTGGACATGCAGCAGCACCAGCAACGCGCAGCAACGCCGTCGGCGTATTGCCCGCGTTCGCACCGAACGCGCGCGGCGTTGGTGACTGTTGCTGGTGCCTCTGGGGGCGGCTCGGAGGTTTTTGACGAGATCAGAACGGGACACTCGTTGAGCAGCGTCGGAAGTCTTTACCACCCTCTCGCCTCGCAACGTTTTTATACAAATAGGTATTTGGTGCCGCAGCTAAACGTCACCTCGCCTCCCTCCTTCCCGTCCCCCCACGACTTTTCGCGCGACGGAAGAAGTCGCGTTTGCTCTATATATATGGTGATTATAAAGGAGGAAAGAGATGCTTAATTCTGCAGCCCTTCAGGGAGCACGGCGCAGAACGCCCACTTGCTCTCCGCCGTGCGTTGGCTCCCCGTGAAGCGCGCGTTCCTCGCGCGCTTTCACTCACACATACAGCATACGGCGCGTGGCGACCATTTCATCGCCGTTGGACGTCTAACGGAACCTCACGGCGACGGCAACGGCAGAAATCCGCTTGGAGTGTCCATATAATTGCTATCGCAAAACTTCGCGCCGCTTCCACTTCCTCTTCTACGCTGCTCCTGTGCGGCGTTACCTCTTCCTCTTCATTCACAACCACGATCTCTCTCTCGCCGAGCGAGTCAGAGTGCGCATTGCTGGTAGGGTTTTAATCCTGCGACGTGCGCAATATATATATATATATATATATATATATATATATATATATATATATATATATATATATATATATCACCACCTACCATGATAGAGTGTGTCCATGTATATGTATATATAGTAACCTTCCCGGACAGTCTACCAATTCCTTCGGGAACGAAACAAGAATAATACACGATTTTACTATATTTCCATCACTGTCCATCATTTCACTCATTATTTCACTCATTACTTCCTTCGCCCCCGTAAAACGAGAAAATTCAAATATATCCCTCTATTTACCTCAAAAGAACGCTATTTTTGAATGAAGTCATCAATATCATCATAAGAGAATGCAATGTACGGTGGTTATAGCCTCGTGAGCACGCGCAATTGGATGAAAACGACGACGCAGAAAGTCGACCGCCACGCGATTGACCAGCGCGCGCACCTGGCCGGACCCACAAGGACCGCTGTCGCCATCAGATCGAACACACCGGTAAGTGTAATGCAACTCATTTTTTCACCATCTTGTTTGCATACAGCCGCCAAATTTACATCCCCTGTCATGCTCACGGTCCAGCACAGAAACTTTCAAGGGTCAAATTATGACTGCAGTAAGGAAGAAGGCTTACCTAGGTTTCGCTGTAGTCTGGCTCACCGAATCCCCATGAACGAGCACAAAATGACCCTGAAGGGGAACATCAACTGCTTTTAATGTCATAGATCGCTTAAGTATACCTCTGATGCGTCCGTTTTACGGAGAAGGCATTTGTTTAAGAATACGACAAAATAACGGAACAGAATTGGCGCCGCGATTCTGAAAGCACTTTACTGTGTCCGACCGTTGTTCTACGTTTAATTTGTAACGGCTAAATGTAGTATAGGCGTCAAGGAAACGCGGCCAGTATAAGACCTAGCACGACAGGCCTAACGGCCGCACGCACGAATGAAACCAACGACTTCGCTCGCTGCTGATGCCGCGCTTCCTCACTCCCGGGCCATAACTTGAATCTTGAAATCCATCTGCGACGGGTGCAGAGTCCGCCGTGCGCTGTGTTTTGGCGTCTTAGTTCGCGTTGATGCGAAAGGCAGCGAGAATGTCAATAAGCTCGCTGTTGCTTTCGCGCTCACTCACTCCAGCGTTTTGACAGCGAGTTTCCGCGGTCATCGAGTGACATGTGTTCATGTTTGCTTGTGCGCGAGTGACACCATGCTTGTTCATTTGGTTTGAATGCCTGTGTTTACAAGCTTATACGACCCATGAAACTACTATCCTTACTTTGCATAGCTATCCACTAATCTGCTACTGCAATCGATGCTTCGCCTTTCGGGCGAAACTGCGGCTTTTTTGTCTATGTTCCTGCGCCAGATCTACTCTAGTCCACAAGCAGAAAAGTTCCACACATAATTCATTCTTACCTGCAATGCACCAGATGTGTCGCACACAGAAGTGCTTACAGGGTTTTAAATGCGAAGCATTTCTTGGCGAACATTTGCTACTTTGACAGTATCTATCTATCTATCTATCTATCTATCTATCTATCTATCTATCTATCTATCTATCTATCTATCTATCTATCTATCTATCTATCTATCTATCTATCTATCTATCTATCTATCTATCTATCTATCTATCTATCTATCTATCTATCTATCTATCTATCTATCTATCTATCTATCTATCTATCTATCTATCTAGCCGCCTACGTCTTTGAGCTCTCATGGTCGTTTTGTTAACTTTAGATGTACCAAAATTGGCATACAATGACAAGAGCATATGACGAACAGAAATGATTTGTCATGACATGAATATCATGACATGCGTGTCATGTAGCTCATGAAACGGCCGTCTACGTCTTGGTGCTCTCATGGTCGTTTCGTTAACTTGGTAGGTACCAAAATTGGCATAGTATGACAGGAGTAGAAGTCATAGTCATGAGCATGACTCAGCAAAAATGACAATGACTCAGCGGGACGAGTTTAACAATCAAAAACCACTGAAATGGGTTTGGATGTGGCACTAAGTGAAGGAAAAGGCTAAAGGTTGATGTTCGAAGTCATAGTCATGAGCATGACTAAGGCTTTCGCCTTAAGGTCTCTGAGGTGTAGCTAAAGGGACTCCTGAGGACTCATGACATCAATGTTATGACATGCGTGTCATAACACGCATGTCACAACACACAATGTGTTGTGTCACACATTGAGTCCATATGTTTCAAAACCTAGTGCGTAAAACGAAGCAAATTTTGTTAGCTTGACAAAGGCGGTCATGCACTACACAACAGGGAATTGAAATGCCCACTGCGAGCATGCGTCAGGGCCCGAATTCACGAAACCCCTATTTACGCTTGAATTATTCATAAGAAATGTTTTAACCAATCCTGACACTGGACATTTCATTAGCGAAGGCGGCTGGCAAATGGGAAGAAGCACTTAGAAACAAAAGCTTCGTGAATTCGGCCCCAGATCTTGAGCGGCGAGACACGGCGGTTCCATGAAAGACAATCCCAACGCGTCTCGCCACTTACGCGTCTACTTATGGTACAAATCGATTTCATCAGTAGGGTTCAATTGCGCTCTTCTTGTCCATGTTACTTTGTGTAGTTTGCGCTTATACGTACAATCCATGATAGCATAAATGCACCAAATAGCCTACCAAGCTGTCGAGACGATAAACAAGCTGGCATCTAGAGCTAGCATTTGGCGGGAACTCGCGCCCCTGCCGCCCTGCCTGCGCGCCCGAGAGAGCAGGCTGAGTTTCGCCTTTAGTGTGACGACGAAAAAAATTATGGTTGACCCCTCTTTCATAGGGATTGGTAGAACACGAAATTGAAACGTGTCTTCTTCACAGATGCTGTTGCATGTTTGCTTCGTAAACTAACGGTCCGATGCAACGAAAGGCGCATGATTTATGTTCCGGTGAACGTGTTGCAGGCTTGCTTGGCGCGCGGCGTTGGCGAGCGCCGTCCTGCTGGCGAGTGGCATCGGCGAAGGTGCGAGCTATAGTGAATTAGAATAGTGTGAGCATTGTGGTCCGGTTCCGCAGTGGCTGCGGCAGCCAGTCGGGCTGCGACACGCACAGCTGCAGGAATGCCAGTGCCAGAGTTGCCAGTGCCAATGTCAGGCGTATCTCTCGCCGGAGCAAAGCGAGATTCGACCAGCCGACGTCGTCGCCTTTTCGCACCTTTTAAAGCGAAGCTTTCTATGTCTCACTGATTCACCCGTGAGCGCCGAAAACGCACTGGAGGAATATATTCTAAAAGAACTTCTTCTTGGGCAAGTTGGTGCTGAGATTTCCTAGGTATACTTGACTGTGGCGCGAAATACATTTCGTGAAAAGGGGACAGGCGCCACAGGCTAAGAGAGAGAGAGAGAGAAACATGGTGGGAAAGGCAGGGAGGTTAACCGGAAAAGATTCTGGTTTGCTACCCTGCACTAGGGAAAGGGGACGGAAAATGAAAGGCGCAAAGAATAAGGAAGAGAAAAAGCAGTCATGAAAATAAATTCAGGGAATAAAAAAAAAGGAGGTCGGAAACGTCTGTGAGAACTATAGTCTGTCAGATAGTCCACTCGATCGCAAAAACTTCAAGAGTGCCTTGACTGACTTGTTGTGTGACGACTGTATAGGCCGGCGTTCCAGGACTGTCTGCTCCGAAAGCGACCGGTCGTCAAGACGTGCCAGCGCGGTCACGAATGACTGCCTATGTGCGCTGTATTGGGGACAGTGACAAAGTACGTGCTCGATTGTTTCCTCGTCGCCGCAGTGGTCGCACGCAGCACTATCTTCCCATCCGATGCGGAAAGCAAACGACTTTGCAAATGCGACACCAAGCCACAATCGGCAAAGTACCGTTGTTTTGGGTCGAGATAGTCCAGGTGGAGGTCGAAGTCGAAGACAGGGGTCCAGTCGATGCAGACGTGTGTGTTGCAAACTAGGTGTGTTATACAACGATTGTGTGGCATCGTTTGCAAGCACTCGAAGTTTCGCTGCTGCATCTGTTTTTGACAGCGGGATTGGTTCCTGTGCGCCGTCTTCATGAGCAGATCGAGCAGCTTCATCGGCATATTCGTTGCCCATTACGCCACAGTGGCTAGGGAGCCACTGAAAGGTGACGTCGTGTCCTTGCTCGACGAGGCAATGAAGGAGCTCTCGAATTTCGAGGACTAGTTGTTCGTAGGGTCAACGGTGTAAGGCGGAAAGCAAGCAATGTATACAGCGCTGCCTTGGAGTCACTGAAAACACTCCATTTGTTAGGTGGTTTGTCACGAATTATGCGAAGTGCGCTACGAAGAGCAGCAAGCTCCGCGGCTGTCGATGTCTTCTGGTGCGATGTCTTGAATTTCAAGGTGGAGACTTTCGCAGGAAAAAAACACTGATCCTGCAGAACCGTCCATGGTGGTTAAACCATCAGTGTATAGATGGGCATGATCACTGTAGACAGGCTAAGCCGACACTAACTGCCTACACGAGGTCACAGAACTACATGGATTTGTCTCATCTTCGCGCTCGTGGACTTAGACATTCTTGTGGCTTGATTTATTGCGCTTTATATGCATTTATGGCGATACATTTCAGAGCAATCTATTCTTTTCGAAGTTCAGAAGACACTGCGAACAAGCACAGTCGCTGCAACGGTTCAGACTATCGAGGTGGCCAAATCGAAACGAAGCATGCGCCTCAATGCACTGGCTTGCCCGCGATAAATTCATAAGGGCATTTTATGTCGCTCGTGGATGCATGCTTCCATGGCATAATGGTTCCAATATCCGGCTTCTGTACTAGAGGTCCTGGGTTCGCATCGTGCCATCGTACACTATTAATAATGTTTATTTATTGTATGATTATTTTGTAGGCCCCTCAGGAGCTAAGGAAAGACACGGCTGACCAGAATCGACGCCATAACGGAACCGCGAGCCGTGGCTTCACGCGCCACGGTGAGGCGCCATCTTTATTCTCTTCTCATGAGGGCGCGCACTATCCGGGTTCAACGCGCCGCCCAAACGTGGTGCTACAGGACCCCCCCCCCCCCCGCCTAGACTGGAAGTCCGAAACTGAAATGTTTTCCTAAAACGGTACAGTCCGCGAGTCGCCTGCGTTTGTTTCGTCCGACAGTTTTTGCTGTGATGCGACAAAGCCACTTACAATTAACACGCCGTCCACGAACAATTTTGTTTGACTCTGTTGAACTGTTGTCGCAGAACTGTTGTGGATGCCGGCCGCGTATTGCCCACGTTCGCACCGAACGCGCGCGGCGTCCGTGACTTGCCGGTGCCTCTGGCGGCGCCTCGGACGTTTTCGACTAGATTGGAACTGGACACTCGGCGAGCAGCGTAGGAAGTCTTTGCCACCTTCCCGCCTCGCAACGTTTCTATATAAAAAGGGCAGCAAATTCCACGCCCTTTGGAAATCGATGTTATGTGAAGCAGTGTAAGGGGAGCCTACCAAGTTAACGAAACGACCCTGAGAGCACTAAGGCGTAGGCGGCTCTTTCATGACCTACATGAAACGCATGTCATGACAATCATGTCATGAGTCCCCAGGAGTCCCTTTACATACACTTAAAAGACGTTTAGGCAAAAGCCTTAATCATGCTCATGACTATGGTGTCTACCACCATCTTTTAGTGTTTCCTTCACTTCGTACCCACGTCCAAACCTATTTCAGTGGTTTTTGAGTGATGTTTTTTTTTCGCTGAGTCATTGTCATTTTTGCTTAATTCATGATCATGACTATGCCTTCTACAATCATTCTTCCGTGTTTCCTTCCCTTAGTACCCACGTCGGAACCCATTTCAGTAATTTTTGAGTGTTAAATGCTTTTTCGCTGGGTCAGTCATTTAGGCGGCTGTTTCATGACCTACTTGACACGCATATCATGACATTCATGTCATAACCTATCATTTATATTCGTCATACACCGTTGTCATACTATGGCAATTTTGGTACCTACCAAGTTAACGAAACGACCATGAGAGCACCAAGACGTAGGCAGCTCTTTCATAATCGACATGACACGCATGTCATGCATTCATGTCATGACATATCATTTATCTTCGTCATACACTCTTGTCATACTATAACACTTTTGGTAAATACCAAGTTAACGAAACGACCAGGACAGCTCCAAGACGTAGGCGGCTAGATAGATAGATATATACTGTCAAAGTAGCAAATGTTCGCGAAGAAATGCTTCGCATTCAAAATTCTTCGATGACACGCTTAGCCGCTTCCTCAGAACATCACCGCAAAAGCTTTGGCGATACTTCAGTGATAGGAAGGAAGATCGAGGTACAGTAAATCAGGAAAGATCAGGTTCTGACAAACAAAAAGATATTGTAGAACACTTTAATCACTTCTTTCAGTCCGTATTCACCGCGACCGATGATGACCTCGATGTGAGTTCGGAAAGCACAATGCCTAGCCAAATGGATGACATCATAATTGCACAGGAGGGCGTAATTTAGCGGCTATTGAATTTAGATAGAATTTAGATTAGATAGATAGAAAATAATTCTTTACTTTACCCATACCAGCATGGATTCAGAACTATACCAAACAACTCGTAGAGACAATTCATGATTTCGCAGTGGCGACTGATGCCAGGGAGCAGATTGACCTATTCGCCATAGATTTTTCCGAGGCTATCACAAGGTCCTACACAAAAAGCTGATTTACAAACTGGAAAGAACCGACCTTAATGCCACTACGACAAAAGGGATTAAAGCATACTTAACGAATCGCAACCAGGTGGTCAGAATGGATGGTCATGTCTCCGGCTCACTGGCAGTGCTCTCAGGTGTCCCGCAGGAATCTGTTCTGGGACCGCTTTTATTTTTGGTGTTTATTAATGACATTTCTGCTGTGATGGAACGAGATGCACATCTTAAACTGTTCGAGGATGACTGTTTATTTTATTCTACAGTACGAAACACGGCAGACCAACTTAAAATTAATAACTGTGTAGAGGCGTTAAGCGGATGGTGCTAGAAATGTAGTATGGAAGTAAATTATTCTAAATCAACATATACACATATTACCACAACAAAGGGCTGTCTTTTTTCCACATACTATTGGTGATAAATGTTTGATGAATACTAGTCTGTTTAAATACCTGTGAATAACGATAACCGAAAACTTATCGTGCAGCACACAAATAGATAATCTTTGTTCAAAGGCACCCGGGAGGTTATTTTTCCCGCTGAAGAAATTGGAGGCTGCTGCATGCGATGTAAGACTAAGCGCTTACAAAACTTTTGCAAGGCCACTTCTTGAGTACGCGTCAGAGGTATGGAGCCCTCACCAAAGTTACAATTACAGAAAATTCAGAGGTACGCGGTGCGCTTTATATGTTACCGATATCGAAGGACTGATGCAGTCACAGAAATGCTCCGTTCTTCTAAACTGGACCTGCTAGAAACGCGTAGACAAAAAAAAAAATCGATTGAAATTATTATTCCAAATACTCCAAGGCCAAATCCATATTAGCAAGGAAACATACATACTGGCACCTGGCAAACGGACCTCCAGAACTAACCATAATCGATCTATCCAAGCTTACACCGCTGACACTGTTACTCTCGGGTACTCCTTCTTCCCCGACGTAATTGAAGTGTGGAACAAGTTTCCGATGTATGTTGTGGAACATGCTGATCTGTCTCAATTCAAATAAACTCTGGATGACTATGTGTGCGAGTGGGCCGCTTGATTCCGATGTATTCTGTGTTTGTGATTATTCCACATTTTTTTCTATATTTCTTCATAACCCTCTCTGTAAGGGCCCTCGGAAGAGGGTTAGCAGTATTATTAAATAAATAAATAAATAAATAAATAAATAAATAAATAAATAAATAAATAAATAAATAAATAAATAAATAAATAAATAAATAAATAAATAAAACTGATTGCAATGGTTTTACGCAATACGGGTGAGAGTCGCGGTCTGGGACTTCTGTGCAGCAGCTGTGGCAGCATGCAAAGTGCTTCTTATTATCGTAGTTATAGTACTTAGTGCAAAATATCTTATGCTGTCTAACAAAAAAAAATGTCACAGTTTCGCCCTAAGGGCGAAGCAATGAATGCGATAGCAACACAGCAATGTCATACGAAGTAAGGTGAGCGGCTTTGGTAGCAATCTGAATTGTAGTAAACATGAGCTGATTAAGTAAGCAGGTGTGCTGCGGCGTAAGTAGACCGACATGAAGAGAGACTCGATGACCACGAGAAGGCGCGTGTGAAACGGTGGTGTTGATGAGAAGCGCTTCCCGTGGGCAGCGCGTGCGAAGGGACACACCTGTAGCGCTGCACTGCCGATCCGGGCAGCATTGCGTGTGTAGCGTGCGTTGGAAAATGTGGCCCGACTATTACGAACTGAATGAACAAGCGTGGTGTGAGCGCGCACAAACACGAAGAGATCACACTGAATGACAGCAGACAACGACTGTCAAAACGCTGGCAGCAAGCATACGCCGCAGCGGGCGAAGGTACGTGCGGTCTATCGCTTCAACGGAAACTGAGCGGCGAATGCACTTAAAGGTCAGAGCCGTGTGGAGATAAGAGACGGTGCGAGCGAGCGACGAGCGCGGTTGTTGGCAGAGAAGTGCGCCCCCCCCCCCCCCCCCCCCCCCTTGCTCCCTCCGGCGCTGGCTTCCTGCTTCCTTGCTTGCGCGTGGGAGATTGAGTGCGTTCGCTCTACGTGATAGCGCGCGTCTCCGCACGCTTCCTCTCGGGCATACGGCGTGCGGCGAAGATTTTATCTATAGGGAACCTCACGGCGACGGCGACGACGACGGCGACGACGACGCCGACGGCAGAAATCCATACGCAGGCCCGATGCATTGCCGGCTTGTCGCACCGACGAGCGGTTGGCGTGGATTGGCGCGCTCGGCGTACAGTCGCGCACTGACGGAGGCCCAGCACTTGCGTCCGGCCACGTGCCGATATAGCTGGAAGTGGGGTGGACAGTGAAATTGGCTTGAGACTATTCCTCAACGATCGGCAAAGCATCGGCAGTCAGCCTGGGTTGCTTCGGTAGCGGTTACGATCACCAAACAGTTATGGGTTCAGTTTGCCAACTAATAAATTTATCTTCGTATGTTTGACGTACACTTGAGGTACGGCATCTTTAGTTTAAACATTGCATTTGCGAACATGATAAGATCCATCTGTTGTTGATGTTTATGCAGAGCAACCTGCGGCCCAAGATGCTCGACTACCTGAAGGTGATGATTGGCTGCGTCGATTGTTCAACCATCGTGAAGTATGAATGGTAAGGTCCGCTGAGTAGCTCCGTGACGAACACAAAGAACGCTACTTCCGCCAAGATGTCGCGTGGAAAGAAGCACATGAGAGGCAGTATACATAAAATAGACAAACGAATACGAAAAACTTACTAAAAAGCGACAGCTCACGTCAGCTCAAAAATTGTCGCCGTCACTCGCAGAACCGATTGGCCTCTTCCTCATCCATGGTGCTGGTCCACAGCAATATTACCGACTGTATGGAACTTCGGAAACCGATAAATTTTCATCAGAGGCAGAGCGATCCGACTGATTACTGTTAGTTGTTTGACAATGATGAAAACAGGGAACATTAAAATAACAATATTTTTTGAGCGGAGCTTTTTAAGGCCCTTTATCGTCTTGCCAGGCAGTCAGGGTCACCGGTGATCTTGGCGGAGGCACAGTTACAGCAAACTTTTTATTTAGCCTCGGCTAATAAATACATGGCAAACACGGGGAATGCGGGAGATTGAAATTCAAGACGATGAGCTAACACGAGAACAAGGTGAGAGCTGGAACCAACGTTTCGACAAGTGAACTTGTCTTTCGTCGCCTTGAAAAAGAAAAGTCCCCTTGTCGAAACGTTGGCTCCTGCTCTCACCTTGTTCGCATGTTGCTCGTCGTCTAATAAATACATGCAACCTTCCAGACCTTGAAAAGGAGGACAATGTTTTGCTTTTCTATCGTGATACAACCGTGTCCCCCCCCCCCTTTTTTTTTTTTTTCAGCTCACGTCCCGGGACTCTGGGTGTGGGTACTGGCCATCGGTAAGATATATTTTGTTATGTGCGTTCTCTAGTGTAGTTGACTACGGCGAGTGCAAGACAATAATGCGCAGTAAATTATTAACCCTAATGTTATCAGTGTTCTGCGCATCGCTGTGACCAAGCGAGGCTTGGTGTTTTAAGCGTGCCAGGTTTGGCGGAAGGGTCTGACATGTTTCAAATAGAAATCTTCACAACATTCAACAAAGGAATAGTTATCGATATTCAAACATGTGCACATATATGCACACCTGCAAATCAATCTGAAGCGAAGTTTTCGTGAAGCGAATACTTCAAGGTTACACAATTTCATGCGATCCCTTCAACTGTGTTACTTTTATCCGGTTCAATATGAGTAATGTCATTTTTATCCGGTTCAATATGAGTAATGTCCTGTCATCTTTATGTTTGTCTTTTAAAAATGTCACAGCGATAAGACAACTCACAATCTAAGCCGAAACGACCAAACACGAAATGATAAGGAAAAACAGTGTTGTTAATGCAGCCGTGTCACTCATGAGGATGATGGTGATGTGAGTTCAATTCTGAAGCTTTATGTGCCACAACCATAATATGATTATGAGGCACGCCGTATTTTGACCACATGCGGCTCTTTAATGTGAACCCCATACACGCTAGAAGGGCGTTTTCAAGCTAAACGTGTATTGCCTCACAAGTGTCGGCGGTGGTGGTGTAACGCTAAAACCACACCTCTCGAAAACTCGCCTCACTTTAACTTGGTATATGCCAAAATTGGCATGGAAGCGTACAAATGTATGACTAACATGACTGATACGTCATGACATCAATAACTTCACATGCTTGTCAGTTACGTCATGAGTAACGATAACAAAATCACGTGCGACGCATGCCTGCATTGGATATGCGGGTATCAGTCAGATATATGTGGGTATGAAAGAGGGACAAGAAAGAAAGAAGGAAGGAAAGAAAGGAAAGAAGGAAGGAACAAAGAAAGACCAGGGGGAAAAGCTGCACCGGCTCCGGATCACGTGATGTGCGCGACCAATCAGGGTCGTTTGGTGTGTCGCTGGGATGGAAAGGGAAGGAAATGGGGTTGGCGCGTGCTGCAGGGGCTACCCTCGCTTCAGATAAGTTTCGGAGCCCGGATGGGAAGGTGGCGCGTGGTGCGTTCCGCCGAGGAGCAGGCTGCGTTTGAGCAACGGCGCCGCGAACTCGCTCGGGAAGGGGCTCGTGGTCGACGTGCCGATTCTAGCTTGAGGGCTTCCAAGCCCAGGCGAAACGTCAGCGAAGAGCCGCGGACCCCGAGGTGCGGGAGCATGATGTTGAGGCCAAACAGCAGCGGAGATCCGCCGACCCTGAGTTTAGGGTAAACGAAGCGGAACGCCTGCGACAGCGCCATCGAGCCACAGGCTTCGGTTACACCAATTTTATCTAGAGGGGAAGGGCTCTGAATATTTCGCATTTCGCCTGCAACAAAATGCATCCACTTCCGCCGGGATTTGATCCAAGCCGACGCGCTTAGCAACGCAACGCTGAAGCCACTATGCCACCATGGCGGCTGAAATCGATGTACAATGCTTGTTGCGCAAATAATTGGGGCGAGAAGTGTATTTAGATATATGCATCGAGATATTCAGAGCCCTTCCTCGTCGAAAAAGGGAGGTAAGTTTCGCTTACTCCTATTTTCACACACAATTGTGGAAAGACGACGCTGTCGCAGGCGTTCCGCTTCGTTGACCTCAAGGCGCGGATAAAGTCCGACGTAGCGTAAGCGCGCGCTCGCCCACGCTACGTCACGCTGGCGAGAAGAACAGCGTCTATAGTTTAAAAACAGATGATTATTTGGACCAAATCTCTTACAGGCGTAGGCAACTGTACAACGTACATATGGATATTTTAGTTAACAATTATTTAACAATACCGTTAACCAGCGAAGCTGAAACGTGCGCCCCCGGTGTTTAGCAGTGGGTTAATCCCGACGCTGTATTGAAGGGTTTCTCAATTATTGGTTACATTTTTGTGTTTCTAGTGGAACGCTAGCGCCAATGGCGGGCGGATGCCGCTAACCACGACGGTGAGCTGACTCGAGATATCGAACGCATGCGACACCGCCGAGCCGAGGAGGAGGCGTTGCGGGCACAGCAGCGTCAACGTGGCAATGGCGGGAACGCGTTCGCTAACGACGTCACTAACGGTGCTGCCAATGGCGCGCGCGCTTGGGTGCGACGTAGAGAACGACGTAACTGACGGTGCAGCCAATGGAGATGTTTAGCGAAACATAGGACGAACGGTTCTCCGTTTCGCCTAGCCATGTACAGCTTTCGCTGTAAAACATGGCTCCAATTTTGCGACAAAGCCATCATAGAATCTTATTCAACAATTTCCTTTGGCAACGCATTTTAGATATCTATAGCCCAAGGAAAAAAATGAACACTTGAATGTGCCACATTGTGCGATTACTCCCCGGTGTGTTTATTATGACCGATTCTGGTGGCCTGTCGATGCGGTGGCTGCACGTAATCTCCCTTATTAATATGAACATTGTCATGATATAGCATAAAAAGAAATTTTATAACACCCACATTACGACGGCAAGCAAGGGTAGGCAGTGCTACTTGGTTTATAAGAGCACTTATGCTCTCGTGTAGAGAATATCTATAGAGTATATAAATCGCAACGCTTTATTTTGGATACTTGCTAGTTTCTGTGCGAGTTCCAGACTGTGCTATTATACTCAAGATCGCCCTTAAGAAAGTTTTATCTGCTGTTAGTTTCACACAAAATGGTGCTGCAGGTAATTTTCTTGGCAAGAGATCAAACGTCCAGAAGGCGTTGGTAGATGTGTTTTCTATGAGTATTCCATTTCAACGCACTTGTAAAGGTTACGCCTAAACATTTTAATGTGTCTATTTGTATGAAATCGTTAGCCGTTAATCTATAATTGAACCTAAAGGTCGGCTTTCTATGAGTTACGGTCATAAATTTATTTCCTTAAAATTAATTTTCATTCCCCACTTGTCACACCAACGTGCTATATTGTTTAGTGTAATATTTAGTCTGAGCTGCCTCATCGATTCCTCGCACGGAAGTGTTAATTACCAAGTCATCGGTGAAGAACCGCAATTTCACTCCATTTTCTGCACAACCAGCGATGTCATTAACGTATTGTGACCGAGTGTATAAGAGTGTGACAGTATATAAGAAATAATAATGGCCCCAATACGGACCCCTGTGGCAACGCTGAATAAACTTCGAGTTGGTCGAGTCATAATTACTTATGGCAACATACTGAGTTCGGTTTCACATATAGGCTGCTATCCATTCTACTATATTGTGTTCAATTCCGATAAACCTTATCCTCTCGATTAGATTACAGTGCATGACACGACCATAAGCCTTCGAAAAACAGATAAAATAGCTGCAGCTTGGAATTTGGAGTTTAATATAGATGCGAGGGCGTTTGTTATCTCTACTACTATCGCTATGGAGTCATAAAAGTGCCAGTTCGACTTGGCAGCTCACATGTGCGGGAGCGGTGAGATTAGGAAACAGATATTGTGATATGGGGCTGGGAATGCCATGTAATGCGTAAGGTAGATAACAGCTGGATCATTAGAGCTGGACAATAGGTGCCAAGGGAAGGAAAACGCAGTCGTGGATGGTGGAAAATTAGGTGGGGTCATGAAATTAGCAAATTTGCCCGCGCAAGTTGTAATCACCCGCCGTGGTTGCTCAGTGGCTATGGTGTTGGGCTGCTGAGCATGAGGTCGCGGGATCGAATCCCGGCCACGGCGGCCGCATTTCGAGGGAGGCGAAATGCAAAAACGCCCGTGTGCTTGGGTTGTAGTGCACGTTAAAGAACCCCAGGTGGTCAAAATTAATCCGGAGCCCTCCACTACGGCGTGCCTCATAATCAGATCGTGGTTTTGGCACGTAAAACCCCATAATTTTTTTTAAAGTTGTAATCAGGTAGCGCAAGAGATGGGTAATTGGAGATCGCAGGAAGAGGACAGCAGTGGACATAGAAATAGGCTGATGATTACTGAGTGCCCGAGTACACCTTTCTGAACATACACATCCTTGAGGCAGCTGCGTGGGGCGACCATGGGCTTCTATTGTAGTTCCTTGCAAATTCTAGTGCACAAAGCTCCTTCAGTACGTAGATTGTCTAGTGAATAATGTAACTTCTTACATGTCATTGGTTAGTGAAAAAAGATTTTAAATACAGTGAGCAATGTTGAGTAAAAAAATTATCTGTTAATTACAGCACTGCTAAAAATGTAATCGCCTACAAGCATTACTCAGTCATTCTTTAAGTGAACCAAGTTACACAATTATTGAAACATGTTATTTCGTTATCCTCTCTAAAAATGTTCCCATGCATCTAGCATTGGCTGACTCCGTGCACACAGCATTCTTTTTCTTTACAATCGTTTGGAGGATTTGCTTTAGCAATCTGTTGAATTAAGTTTTCTGTTTGCAGTACAAATGAGGTGTCAGAAAGCGTTCTATTTGAAACGGCAGCGTAGTTGTATGGCCAAGTGGCGTGCCTGTATTATTTCTGAACATTGTTATAAATACACTGATTCTGCTTGAGGTCACTTTATATATATATATATATATATATATATATATATATATATATATGCATGACGGTTCGGCATAGTGGTTCGGTGCGCTTTTGCGTCGACCATAGGGCACTAAACAAAATTACCCGTAAGGATGTATATCCTATATATGCCCCGTATTGACGATGCTTTGGATACCTTACAACGTGCCGAATACTTTTCGAGCCTCGACTTGCGTTCTGGATATTGGCAGATCCCGATGCATGAGCCCGACAAAGAGAAGACGGCGTTTGCAACACCTAATGGTATTTTCGAATTCAATGTAATGCCTTTTGGTTTGTGCAATGCGCCAGCCACATTTGAACTAATGATCGATGCCGTACTACGCGGCCTCAAATGGAAAACCTGCCTATGTTACCTGGACGACATTGTCATCTTTTCATCCAGCTTCTCCCAGCTCTTGAACGTTTAGACGACGTTCTCACGTATCTAGCCAAGGCCGGTCTCCAGCTCAATACTAAGAAGTGTTGATTTGCGCGCCGCAGCATCAAAGTATTAGGTCACGTGGTCAGCAAGCACGGCATTGAGCCAGATCCCGACAAGGTCGCTGCTGTACAGCATTTCCCAACACCAACCACTCCTAAAGACCTTCGCAGCTTTCTCGGATTAGCGTCGTACTTCCGCCGCTTTGTCCGTGGCTTCGCGACTATCGCAGCTCTTCTTCATAAACTCCTGACCACGACCACACCCTTTACCTGGACGGATGAATGTGAAGCCGCCTTTCAGACCCTCAAGCGATGCCTTACTTCAGAACCAGTGCTTCGTCACTTTGATCCCACAGCCTCTACTATCCTCCACACTGACGCAAGTGAGCATGGAATAGGCGCTGTCCTGGTACAGCGGAACCACGCGTCTGAAGAGCAAGTCGTGGCCTACGCGAGTCGTACTCTTTCTCCTGCTGAGCGAAACTATACTAAACACCGAACAAGAATGCCTCACCATCGTATGGTCCATACAAAAGTTTCGCCCCTATTTATATGGCCCCCAATTCACAATTGTGACTGACCACCATGCTGTGTGTTGGTTGTCCTCCCTGAAGAATTTGTCCGGACGCATCAGCCGTTGGGTTCTGCGTTTGCAGGAGTACGACTACACTGTCACATATAGGTCTGGCAGGCAACATCAAGATGCTGACGCTTTATCTCGTTGCCAACTGTCGCCAAATGCCCACGTCTCACCTACCCTCCGTTCGGCACCACCCAGCCAACCGACCACAACCATGGCCCCGGTACGGTTCGTGACCTCGGTCGACATTCTGCCCTCAGAAGACCTCGCCTCCCTCCAACGTGCAGATACGTACTGCCGCACAATTATCGACCGCCTCACTGGCTTATCCCGTCCTCCCAACAGCCGCTTAAGACGACAACTGGCACGGTTTAAACTTCATGATGGCTCGTTATTGCGGCAAGTTTACCACCCTACCGGTCACCGATGGGTCCCAGTCGTCCCTCGCTCACTTCGACTGCAAATTTTACAAACTTTTCACGAAGACGCAACGGCTGGCCACTTAGGATTTCATAAAACCTACGACCGCATTAAGACCCACTGTTTCTGGCCTGGCCTGTCTACTAGTGTTGCCAAGTACGTCAGTTCGTGTGGGTCATGCCAACATCGAAAACGTTCGACCTCTCTTCCCGCCGGCCCTTTACAACCATTGCTGTGCCCGCCCGTTCCATTTGAATTCGTGGACATCGATTTATACGGACCCCTTCCGCTTACACCGGCGGGTCACCGCTGGATTGTCACCGCCGTGGACCATCTCACTCGCTACGCTGAGACGGCCGCTCTTCCTTCTGGTGCGGCCTCTGAGGTCGCCGAGTTTGTCCTGCAAGCCATTATATTGCGCCACGGTGCGCCTCGTGTTCTTCTAAGTGACCGTGTCAAGACATTTCTTTCCCATGTTCTTGCTGAAGTCCTACAAGCCTCAAACACCATCCATAAAATCACCTCTGCGTACCATCCCCAGACCAATGGTCTTACCGAGCGTTTCCATCGAACTCTGTCCGACATGATCTCCATGTATGTGAAACCCGACCACACAAACTGGGACACTATACTTCCTTTCGTCACGTCTGCATATAATACTGCCGTTCAACGCCCAACAAACTACAGCCCCTTTTTCCTCGTGTACGGCCGTGCACCGTCTTTTGTTTTGGACACCACCTTTCTCTCTACGCCTTCGGTTCCATCCACCTCTCTACCAGAGGAGTTTTCCGCCCGCGTCGCTCACTGGCGCGAAATTGCGCGCGCCCACACCGCGACCATTCAGGACAAGAGGAAAGTCCGTTGTGATGCGACCCGTCGTGTCATTTCGTTCCGCCCAGGCGACGAAGTGCTCTTGTGGACACCTGTCCGAGTGCCAGGGCTCTGTGAAAAATTTCTTCACAGGTATCGCGGCCCATATATGAAAGAACATCTGCCGTGAACTATCGCGTAGCTACTGTTACCTCGGTTACTGACAGCCGTTGCCGCAGCACTGAAATTGTTCACGTCTCCCGCCTGAAGCCGTATCTTCGGCGTTCCGACCGTTTCTGACTCGCTGCCTCACCGGCCGCTTTCGTGAGGGGGGGAAGTTAGTGTGAGTGCTAACTGTGCAGTAGTTCATCATCGTCTTCATGTGTATATACCCATCCTCATAATCATCATTTTGTCGGGTTGGTGTTCGTGGGCTGTCTCGCGCTGTGTGTCAATACAAGAGCTCTGCCTTCGTCCCGGGCGTCGTCTCACAATATATATATATATATATATATATATATATATATAAAGAAATATTTTACGGAAGGATAGGAGGAAAGAAAAGAAGAAGATCGAGAGACACTGGCTGCTGCGTGTTGTTGCTGGTCGGCCATCTTGACCACACCAACCTTACTTGTGTATATACTGTAAATACATCCAGTCTATACTCCCAACATCCCCGTAACATATCGGTGAGAGGTGCGGGGTACCAAGGCTGGAAACGGAGCTCCGCAGTGGACGTCGCATCACCGTCCCCACCATGACGGACGGTGAGCACGCGGGATCAACGTCGTTGCCGCCTCCAACGTCACCGTCGCCAGCTACGTCGTCGTCCCTATAGGTTGTTGTTGTACAAGCCAAGGATCCCGGAACTTTCTGTGGGACCGATGGCGCCGACGTAGAAGACTGGCTGGCCATGTACGAACGCGTGAGTGGAGTCAACAGATGGGACCCTACGCTTATGCTAGCCAACGTGTTGTTGTACCTAAGAGGCACGGCAAAGGTGTGGTACGAAAACCACGAAGAGGAGCTGAGCAGCTGGCACCAATGCAAAGAGAAGCTAAAAGAGTTGTTTGGCCAACCAGCCGGCCGTAAGATTGCCGCAAAGCAGGAACTCGCCTCCCGTGCCCTATACCCCACAGAGTCCTATGTTTCGTATATCCAGGACGTGCTGGCGCTTCGTCGTAAAGCCGATCGCGACATGACTGAAACTGAGAAGGTCGGGCACGTGCTGAAGGGAATCGCTGACGACGACTTTAATCTGCTCATGTGCAAAGGCTATTCTTCAGTTGATGCTATCCTCAAAGAGTGTCGACAATTCGAGCAGGCCAAAAGCCGCCGCGTCCTGCAACCATTCGGCAGACTCCCCAATACTGCCGCAACGTCGACGTGTGAAGATCAGCCCACACAGCAGCATGCGTCGCCATCAGAGGACGTGGTGCGAATCGTTCGACGTGAACTGGAAGCGATGGCGCCCGCAGCTTTCTGTTCGCGTCGCCCTGACGCTACCCCTCTTTCAGTTCCTCTCGTTCAAGCCATCGTTCGCCAGGAACTTGAAAGCATTGCTTTACGTTCTGTCTGTGCTGTCGCCAACTCCAGAGCCAACGAACACCCTTCTACTCTGTTCGATCCATCGCGACGCTTCTCTCCGCGTTATAGCAACCCGAATGAGTGGAGAACTGCGGACGACCAGCTGATATGTTTCACCTGTCGCCGTATTGGTCATGTCGCCCGATACTGTCGCAACTCGTGGCCCTCAGCACCTCGCACGCCGACCAACCTGAACCGTTTTGATGTAAATTCCCGCCGTGTTTCGCCCACCGCCGAGTCTAACAGTGCCGACAACTCTGCCAGGAACACGTGGTACAGTCGCTCACCATCGCCTCGCGGACACCAGTCTCGTTCACCACAAACACGTCGCCTATCTTCCCGTTCGCCGCAGCCACGTCGCCTCTCGTCCCCTGTGGCTTTCGACCGCGTTCCTTCGGAAAACTAAGAACTGCAGCCCTCGGAGGTGGTGCTGCATTGACAGCTACTACAGCAAATCCTCTGTCTGTGCCCTCAAGTGCTTCCGGCCGGCATGTTCTTGGCCAGCGTTTCTAGTACGTCCGAATTTGACATTGAGAGTATGGATGCCGAGAGTGGATTATTAGCACCAATTGCAGCTCACAGCTCTGGTTCTTTCATGGATGACTTCGCCAAAATGATTGCACCTGACCTCACCTCTGCTCAGGCCAAGGACCTCCGTCTCCTGCTCGAATCGTACAGCGACATCTTTGATTTCGGCGACCGCCCTTTCGGCCAAACATCTGTTGTTCACCACCGTATCAACACTGGAGACATGAATCCTATTCGTCGGCGTCCCTATCATGTATCACATGCTGAACGTAGAGTAATCCAATCAGAAGTGTACAAAATGCTCCGCAAAGGGGTCATCGAACCATCAGCCAGTCCTTGGGCTTCGCCAGTCGTCCTTGTGAAGAAAAAGGATGGTACCTGGTGTTTTTGCGTCGACTATCGCCATCTAAACAAGATCACGCGAAAGGACGTCTACCTATTACCACGCATCGATGACGCCATCGATGACTCTTTGCACGGAGCTACATACTTCTCGTCCATTGATCTTCGATCCGGCTACTGGCAGATTTCTGTTGTTGAAATGGACCGCGAGAAGACTGCCTTCATAACACGTGATGGTTTATATCAGTTCAAAGTAATGCCTTTTGGCCTATGCAATGCTCCTGCGACATTTGAACGAATGATGGAATCCCTTCTGCGAGGCTACAAATGGTCCACCTGTCTTTGTTATCTTGACGACGTTATTGTTTTTTCTCCCACGTTCAGCAGCCACCTTACGCGACTCGCTGCAATTCTTGCGGTCTTCCGAAAAGCCGGCCTTCAGCTGAACTCCACGAAATGTCAATTCGGGCGCCGTCAGATTACCGTGTTGGGACATCTCGTTAACGCAACCGGTGTACAACCAGATCCGGATAAAGTTCGCGCCGTTCGCAGTTTCCCTGTGCCTCGTTCTGCTTCTGACGTGCGCTGCTTCGTCGGCCTGTGTTCTTACTTCCGACGTTTCGTCAAAAACTTCGCCGACGTTGCTCGCCCTTTGACAGATCTTGTAAAGAACACACCTTTTTCATGGGGCTCGGAGCAGGCTCACGCATTCGCCGCTCTCATCGGCTTTTTGACCACCCCTCCCATACTTGCCCACTTTGATCCATCTGCACCGACCGAAGTCCACACTGACGCCAGCGGTCACGGCATCGATGCTGTTCTCGCCCAGCAGCAGAATGGTACCGAGTGCGTGATAGCTTACGCCAGCCGCCTGCTGTCACCTTCTGAGAGGAATTACTCCATCACCGAGCGTGAGTGCTTGGCTTTAGTGTGGGTTGTCGCCAAGTTCCGGCCATATTTGTACGGCCGCACGTTTTCGGTCATTACAGACCACCATGCCCTCTGCTGGCTGTCTTCCCCCCGGGACCCGACAGGACGGCTTGGTCGCTGGGCTTTGCGGCTCCAGGAATTTTTTTTTATTGTCATCTACAAGTCTGGACGTCTGCACAAGGACGCTGACTGCCTCTCTCGTCATCCCGTGGATCCTCCTGATTCTATTGCACATGATCCGGAGACCTGCGTGTTCGCTTTCACTGACATGTGCGACATGCGCGCTGAACCACATCGCGACGAGTCCTTGCAGGCCATCGTCGCCGGAGTGCAATCTGGCAGCACCGACGGCCCGTGCCGCATGTTCGTGCTGCACGACGGCATCCTCTACCGCCGTAATATCAACCCTCAGGGCCCTGAGTTTCTCCTTGTCCTTCCTCGTCATCTACGATCCGTCGTTCTCGAACAACTTCACGATGAACCAACGGCGGGACACCTTGGACTTTTTCGCACATACGACCGCGTACGACGCCGGTTCTTCTGGCCGGGACTCTACCGCTCTGTGCGTCGTTATGTCGCAACTTGCGAATTGTCAGCGCCGGAAAAAAACCTCCCCTGCCACCTGTCGGCCGACTCCATCCAATTGAAGTTCCCTCTGAACCTTTCTATCGCATAGGCCTTGACCTGCTTGGCCCTTTTCCGACGACGACTAGAGGGAATAAGTGGATCGCCGTCGCTACCGATTACGCGAAACGCCACGCGATAACCAAGGCGTTGCCGACTAGTTCCGCAACTGAGGTCGCAGATTTTCTCCTCCATGACGTCATCCTCCACCACGGTGCACCTCGACAGTTACTTACCGACCGCGGCCGCTCGTTCTTGTCTCGAGTTGTTGACGACCTCCTCCGCTCTTGTGCCACAGAGCATAAGCTGTCCACCGCCTACCACCCACAAACGAACGGTCTTACGGAACGTCTCAACCGAACACTCACAGAGATGATGTCGATGTACGTCTCCAATGATCACCGCGACTGGGACGCCACGCTGGCCTACGTCACATTCGCGTATAACTCGTCCAGACATGACATCGCAGGATATTCAACCTTTTATCTTTTGTATGGTCGCGACCCTATATTGCCATTTGACACCACCCTACCTTCTGTGCCACGTGTTACAACTCAGTACGCTCGTGAAGTCATCGACTGCGCTCACATGGCGCGTCAAATCGCCCGATCTCGTCTGTTGGCATCTCAGGATACACAAAAAGAGCGGTACGATCGGCGCTATCGCGATGTTAACTTCGCCCCAGGTTCTTGGGTGCTCCTCTGGTCACCATGTCGTCGTGTCGGTCTCTTCCAGATGCTTCTCTCTCGCTACACAGGGCCTTATGAAGTCCTACGTCAAGTTAACGACGTAAATTACGAGATCTCGCCGTTACAGTTTGAACCATCCTCAAGTCCGACGCCAGTTGACATCGTGCACGTTTCGCGGTTGAAGCCATACTTCGCTCGCAGTTCTTCGCCTGACATGCGCTGAGACGGCGCTTCAGCACCCGGGGGTCCTGCTACGGAAGGATAGGAGGAAAGAAAAGAAGAAGATCGAGAGACACTGGCTGCTGCGTGTTGTTGCTGGTCAGCCATCTTTACCACACCAACCTTACTTGTGTGTATATTGTAAATACATCCAGTCTATACTCCCAACATCGCCGTAGCAATATATATATATTGGTTCATATAGTACTCAAGATTGAATATATTATGAGTGGCCCCTCCTAATTGCTACCTTCTTAGAGTTTCAATCAGAGAATAGTGACCTTGTTGACACCACGCCCTTTCTCTAATTATCTGCAGTTGCTGGAGTTACCGCGGTGCTGTGCACCAGACGCTTTGTGGACCTCTGTGGCTTCGGCGAGCAGGGCATCCGCCCTGGTTCACTGGCATCATGGATAGCCGCAACATTTCCGGGGCCGCTGGACAGGCATTCGTTTTTCTCCACTTTCCAAAGCTGGGGGCGAGTCGGACTACCGCGTATGGACAAAGTCCTGATTTTCACTACCGCCGCACTATTCATCTTGTACATACTCATTTAACGTTTTCACGTCATGTTCACCTGTGTAAATAAAAAGAAAAAAAAATTCACAAATGTTTCAACATAACAATGGTCTATTAAAAGCTTTTGTACCGTTTTAAAACTTCCTAAGCACTTGATACCAATATCCTGTTGATTATTGGCCACCGATATTGAATAAAAATTTATTTACAAACTTTCGTTAAATGATGAATGACTATACTTGAAACATTAAAAGCAGTGTTTACTGACCATTTCCTAACGCTTGATACCGACATCCTGCCGACTATTGGCTTCAAATGAATTTGACTTCAAATGACCTACACTGAAAGCGAAGATTTCAACTGCCTGCCGTGCCACACATACTTAGAATGGCGTTCGCACCTCTCGGGTCTAAAGCCTCTTTAGACCCCAGAGGTGTGAACGTCATTCTAAGTATCGGAACGTGAACGCTCTCCGTGAAAGCGCGCGTCAGTCGCGCGCTTTCACGGAGAGCGACCGCACGGCGCAGAACAAACGCGACTTTTTCCTTCGTACGAAAGGCCGTGGGGTATGATAGAGGGAAGGCGTCCTTTAGCTGTGGCACCCAATGCGCATCTTGCGACCCGGCGCAATAGGTACTGCCGACTCAATCTCTCACGCGAAAGCAGGAAAGCGGGAAGGCAGCGCGGGAGGGAGGAGGCGCCACTTCTACTCTGCCAGCAACTGCGTACTGTACTTGGCGCTGGCTGAGGGCTGTCGCGCGCACCGTAATAAATGCGAAGCATTTGTTGGAGAACATTTGCCACTTTGACAGTATTTATGTATCTATCTATCTAGCCGCCTATGTCTTGGTGCTCTCATAATCGTACCGTTACCTTGGTATTTACCAAAATTGGCATACTATGACAAGAGTGTATGACGAACATAAATGACAGGTCATGACATGAATACCATGACACGTGTGTCATGTAGGTCATAAAACAGCTGCCTACGTCTTGGTGCTCTCATGGTCGTTTCGCTGACCTGGTAGGTACCAAATTGGCATAGTATGAGAACAGTGTGTGCCGAATATAAATGGTAGGGCATGAAGTGAATGTCATGACATGCGTGTCATGTAGGTCATCAAACAGCCACCTAAAATCACAATGGCTCAGCGAAGAAAACGTTAAAACTCGAAAACCACTGAAATGGGTTCGGACCTGGGTACCAAGTGAATGCAACACTAAATGATGATGCTAGAAGTCATAGTCATGGCATGACTCAGCTTAAATCAGAATGACTAAGCGAAAAAAGATCAATACTCAAAAACCACTCAAATGGGTTCTGACGTGGGTACTAAGTGAAAGAAACACTAAAGGATGATGCTAGAAGTCAGTCATGAGCATGACTCAGCAAAAATGACAATTACTCAGCAAAAAGATTAACATTCAGAAAAGCACTCAAATGGTTTCGGACGTGGTTACTAAGTGAAGGAAACACTGAAGGGTAATGGTAGAAGCCATACTCATGACTATGACTCAGCAACAATGACAATTACTCAGCGTAAAAAAAACAATGGAATGGGTTCGCATGTGGTACTAAGTGAAGCAAAAGGCTAAAGGTGAATGGTTGAAGTCATAGTCATGATGGTCATGGCTAAGGCTTTCGCCTTAAAGTCTCCTACGCGTTGCTAAAGGGACTCCTGAAGACTCATGACGCGAATGTCATGACATGCGTTTGACTGACCTTTCAGCAATGACAACAAAACAAGTGTCTTACCTGATTTCTTCGCGAATGGTGATAACAGTGTAGCAGGTCATTCGCACACTATTTCCTAGAGAAAGACGGAAAAATATGTCACGCCTACAAGACAAACAAATAATAATATATATATATACGAAAGTACATGTCACATTTCGCTTTCTCAACTCTCGAACGCTTGATTCTTTCTCATATAAAGCTCTTCTTTATTTCTTCCTTCTTCGTAAGAAAGGGAGAGAAAATGCGAAAATAAAGTTGAAGTTGTAGTTGAAAACAAAACCACAATGAGTCCATATGTTTCAAAATCTTGTGCGCAAAGCAAAGCAAATTTTTGATCACTTCAAAAATTCAGTCATGCACTACGCAACAGGCAATTGAAATGCCACTTGCGAGCGCGCGCCAGGGCCTGAATTCACGAAACCCCAATTTACGCTTGCATTATTCATAAGAAAGCTTTTTAGCCAATCCTGACACTGGACATTTCATTAGCGAAGGCGGTTAGCAAATGGGAAGAAGCACTTAGAAAGAAAAGCTTTGTGAATTCGGCCCCATATCTTGAGCGGCGAGACACGGCGGTTGCATGAAAAAGACAATCGTAATGCCTCTCGCAACTTGCGCGTCTGCTTATGGTACAAATCGATTTCGTCGGTAGGGTTTGCGCTCTTCTTGTCCATGTTACTTTGCGTAGTTTGCGCTTATGTGTGCAATCCACAACAGAAATGCACCAACCAGCCTACCAAGCTGTCGAGACGCGAAACAAGCTGGCATCCAGAGCTAGCATTTGGCGGGAACTCGCGCCCCTGCCACCCTGCCTGCGCCCCCGAGAGAGCAGGCTGAGTTTCGCCGTTAGTGTGACGAAGAAAAAAAATATGATTGATGCCTCTTTTATAGGGATCGGTAGAACGGGAAAGTGAAACGTGTCTTCTTCACAGATGCTGTTGCATGTTTGCTTCGTAAACTCACGGTCCGATGCTACGAAAGGCACACGGTTCCGGTGAACGCGTTGCAGGCTTGCTTGGTGCGCGGCGTCGGCGAGCGCCGTCCTGCTGGCGAGTGGCTTCGGCGAAGGTGCGAATGAATGTAGTGAATGAGAATAGTACGAGCACTCTGGTCCGGTTCCGTAGTGGCTACGGCAGCCAGTCGGACCGCGACGCGCACAGCTGCAGGAATGCCAGTGCCAGAGTTGGCACCGTTCGGCGCGAAAGCGCGAAGGCATTCGGCTTCACGCTGGCGTATCTCTCGCCGGAGCAAAGCAAGATTCGACCAGCGACGTCGTCGCCTTTTTGCGCCTTTTAAAGCGAAGCTTTCTATGTCTCACTGATTCACCCGTGAGCGCCGAAAACGCACTGGAGGAATATATTCTAAAAGAACTTCTTCTTGGCAAGTTGGTGCTGAGATTTCCTAGGTATACTTGACTGTGGCGCGAAATACATTTCGTGAGAAGGGGACAGGCGCTACAGGCTAAGCCGACACTAACTGCCTACACGAGGTCACAGAAGTACACGGATTTGTCTGATTTTCGCGCTTGTGGACTTAGACATTCTTGTGGCTTGATTTATAGCGCTTTATATGCCTTTATTGCCATAGATTTCAGAGCAATCTATTCTTTTCGAAGTGCAGAAGACGCTGCGAACAAGCACAATCGCTGCAACGGTTCAGCCTAGCGAGGTGGCCAAATCGAAACGCGCCATACGCCTCAATGCACTGGCTTGCCCGCGATAAATTTTATGTCGCTCGTGGATGCATGCTTCCGTGGCCTAATGGTTCCAATATGCGGCTTCTGTACTAGAGGTCCTGGGTTCGCATCGTGCCGTCGGAACCTTTTATAATGTTTATTTATTGTATGATTATTTTGTAGGCTTATGTCTCAGGAGTGAACGAAAGACACGGCTGACCCAAATCGACGCCATAAAAGAACCGCGAGCTGTGGCTTCACGTGCCACGGCCAGGCTCCATCTTTATTCTCTTCTCACGAGGGCGCGCCCTATCCGAGTATCCGCGCACTATCCCTGTAGCGCCAACGGATGGCGCTACAGGCCCCCCCCCTTCGCCGAGACTGGAAGTCGGAAACTGAAATGTTTTCCTAAAACGGTACAGTCCGTGAGTCGCCTGCGTTTGGTTCGCCCGGCGGTTTTTGCTGTGATGCGACAACGCCACTTACAGTTAACACGCCGTTCACGACCAATTTTGCTTGACTCTGTAGCAGCACCAGCAACGCGGAGAACTGCTGTCGACGCCGGCCGGGTATTGCCCGCGTTCGCACCGAACGCGCGCGGCATCCGTGATTTGCCGGTGCCTCTGGCGGCGGCTCGGAGGTTTTCGACTAGATCAGAACTGGACACTCGTCGAGCAGCATTGGAAGTCTTTGCCACCTTCTCGCCTCGCAACGTTTCTATATAAAAACACCGCATATCCACGGGGTGAATGATGATGAGTGGGCGAAGCTCCGGAGGGAATCATCGGTAAACCGTGACTCTTCCGTGTAATTCGCCCAGTCTCGCCGCACTAAATCGAACGATTGACTTCCACCAATGACACGCGCCATATGTGACGTCATTCCTATTTTATAACAGCGCCCTTCATTATAATTGCACCATCTCCCGCTTAAGGGGACGCTAGCACAAACGCGTTAGAAACGTGCAGTACTCTCTAGTAAGGGGGAGAGGCCACAGCGTCTTACGGGCCTGATTTTTCGGCCCGAGCCTGGCCCGGGCACGCTTTAGAAGGCCCGAGCCCAGCCCGGGCCCGTAATACAAAGCCCGAGCCTGGCCCGGGCGTACATGACCGAGACCAGCCCGGGCCCGGGCCCGTGGTTCCAAGCCCGGGCCCGACCCGGGCCCGTGTTACTGATCCCGGGCCCGGCCCGGGCCCGTGCGTTCATTACTAAGCTTAGCTAAGGCCCACGTGTGCATGACCAGGCCCGGCCTGTAAGAAAAAAATTCTTTTTTTACTTACAGATTGTACCGTATCTGTCAGCCTCACCTTCTCAAGGTTTAATCAGCTGCAGTATATAAGCAATAAAAGGCCGAAATCTTTGTTTCTCCACGGGAACATCAGTGATCCGGCCCATTGCCTGTGCTGCTATTTTTCCGCTGGTGCACATGCACTTACCTTGATTTGTACGGTATGGTTCTATGATGTCATTTCGCATGCAAATATACATGGTGTTTCATTTTAGCTGAACGAAATTTTTTGAAATTGCCTGTGGCAGAATGCACAATTATAATCCTTGATCTAAACTACTCGATGAGGCGGCCATTACTTCCACGAGAAATCAAAACGACTAATTGGAGAATTAACATAATTACGCTAATTAACTTTTTAATTAATCATTTAAGGCACATCTTTCAATCTACGAATTATAGCCGCTGAGTTCGCAAGGCGTATTCACTTGAAACGAATTCTCATGACTAAACCAGTTCCGAGATAATAATTTTCAATATGTCCGACGAAATCAATCAAATCAAATCAATTTATTCTCCAGTTTACATGCTGGACGGTCATTTTGGACTAAAAGCTACATACGTAGCTTGACGTGACCCAAAAGACCAGGCAAGGCAATAATAGTACAGCAAACAGTGTGCGCACATGTACTACAATAATTCACATATATTTCCAGCTGTCGCTGGAATTCCTCATGGACGAAATAGCTATGAACGGAAAGACAGAGAATATTTCCGTCACGGCGAGTTCAGAATTGGAAAAAAGTTTTAATAGAATGCATTTTAAACAACACTACAATAGCAATCATCATCAGCAGCAGCCTATATACAATATACAATACCAATACTAGCTATACAAAACAATGGAACACCAGCTATACAACATAGCATGAGACTGAATTTGACAAGATTAACATTTGCTAAGAAAACGAAACAGGGTGTACATTATATACTCAGAACCATACACGAAGGCAGAATAATAATGAAATCAGATACATTACAAGCGACCAAAGTAAGAGCTGAGTTCTTTCTTACTGAAATTATCGACATTTCTGTATTTTTTCAAAGTGAATGGCAGGTTATGTATTAACGACTGATGCTTATAGAGTGTTCTGAAGTACGGAATTGGCCATATCTCAGGATTTCTTGTGTTCGCATTAATGCGACGACGTTCTAAGGAGGCTAATTGTTTTATGTAGTTCCAAGCTAATTCTGACATGGATGGCCTAATGGATGGTCAAAACGCCTAATTGAAAATTTATCATAATTACGCTAATTACCTTTTTAATTAATTATTTTATGGTACATCTTTCAATCTAGGAATTATAGCCGCTGAGTTCGCAAGGAGTATCTACTTGGAACGAATTCTCAGGACTGAACCAGTTTCGAGATAATACTTTTCAAAGTGTCCGACGAAATACATGGGCGTTCCGGTTAACTTTTTGAGGAAAACGCTGTTTTATGCATTGAAGCACAAAAGTAACTGGCCTTAGCACTAAAATAATGCAATAGTATCGACACTGGTAATAATAGTGCAATCGCAAAAGCGGTAACATGAAAATGGTGTGAGGAGCGGTTCCTTGTATAATTTATTTTTCCTTACGCGGAATAATGTTCGTTTTTGTGGAAAAGAAAAAAAAAGCCCGAGCCCGGCCCGAGCCCGCCGAAAAACGATTCGGATGGCCGGACCGGGCCCGGCTTTCGGGTCGGCCCGGGCCCGTGCAGAGCTCTAGTTCATTATTCGGAGCCTATTCCTTTCCGCTAATTCTACCAACATCTTTCCCCTAGTGTTCCTAGAATCGCTGCCGTAATTGCCGGTTAGCCTCGTGGGCACGTGCAATTCAGTGAAGACGAAAAAAAATTTTGAACGGTGCCAGCGGCTATACTTCCCCCTGATTTACTTTTTCGTCTAGTTTTTTAGGGGCGTAGCTCCTCTTAGTCTAACCTTGTCACGTGTCCGTTGTCCGGCGTATCTCCCGGCAGTAAACGGCAGTATCTCCCGTATAATGCAATAGGTGGCGCTGTCTCATAGAAGTACATACAAACTGCTGTTCAGGGACAAGAAGTCACTAGATGGCGTTCCGGTTCCGCTTCCACTTCCGGTTCCACTTCCGGTTCCGGTTCTACTTCCGGTTCTACTTCCGGTTCTACTTCCTGTTCCACTTTGCGCGCGTTCTGTGCGAACGCGGGCAAAACGCCGACGGCGTCGACAACAGTTCTGCGCGTTGCTGGTGCTGCTGCATGTCCAAGTTTATACAGCTGATAAAACTACCTTGAGTCGACCCCATGGCTGCTTCGCATACTACTCAGGGTTCCCCTACGGGAAGACGCGCGCTCTCTTTTTCTCTCGTCCCTAGCTGTGCTTTACCCGAATGATCCCCCGGTGCTTCGCCCACTCCTCATCATTCACTTCGTGGATATGCTGCGATAGCATTCAAAGATCCTTGACTGTTTCTCACACTTCCCGGCAACTGCAGCTTATGTAACCGTCTTCCCCTTCCCTTTAACCTTTAACCGCCGGCTTCTTGGCCAATCCCTCGTAGTGGGTAAGCGCCACGGATGAGGATCAAGCAAACAAGTAAGCAAGCCACCGGCTAATGGCGGCTGAGCCGACCGTTAAGTGTAATGTCACTTATTTTTCACCGTCTTGCTTGCACGCAGCCGTCCAATTTATGGCCTCTTTCATGGTCACGGTGAAGCACAAACATTTCAAGTGGTCCCATATGGCTGCAGTAAAGAAGAAGGCTTACGTAGGTTTCGTTGTAGTTTGGTTCACCGAATCTCCATGAAAGAGCACAAAATGACTCTGAAGGGAAACATTAACTGCTTTTAATTTGACAGATCGCTGCTGAGTATACCACTGAAGCGTCGGTTTTACGGAGAAGAACGCATTTGTTAAGGAATACGACAAAAATTTGGAGGACACTTAAGCTTCGCCTTGAAGAGTGAAACGCGATAGCATTCAAAGATCCTTGACTGTTTCTCACACTTCCCGGCAACTGCAGCTTATGTAACCGTAATGTTTACCGGGAAACGCTGGCCCTGAACGCTATGCACGAAGGCGCGCTTTCTGGTCAAAACGTGGCGTCTTTCGTGGGCCGGCCTTCTTTTAGTGTTTGCACCTTTAATATTTCAGCCTGAGAAGATTTAGCATAAAAGGCATGCGCTGTCGGTGTTTTGTTTCATGACAATTGTTTGTGGACTGTCACTCTCAAAATTCCGAGGAATAACTTTGTAAAGAATGAAAGGCAAAGTGTGAGCAACTTCAGTGCTAAAATATATTTGGAGGGCCTGCGTGGTTGGGGATGATTTTCTCGGCCGCGGGCGCCAATGCCGACGCGGCCGGCGTGAGGCCTAGCCCGACAGGCCTAACGGCCACAGGCACACAGCGCCGAAGAAAGAACAACGCGATGCAAGAAATATAATCAGGAATGGCTCATACCTCCGTAATCAAGTAAAGACGCAATGGGTGAATATTTACACTTGTACTTGTTTCTTCCTGGGGTGACCGCTTTTTGCCCGGCTTCATAATGCGGCTCTCGTTAGGTCTTGCAAGAAGTATGACCCCTGCGATCGTATAACTTAATGAATTACCATGTGTGCAGCAGGCTTGCGCGTTCACGTGTTACAGGAGTGAAACATGCTGCCAAACGTTTTTTTTTTCCACACTTTTGCCACCTTTTCTCCCTTTTGCCAACTTCACTTTTCGCAGATTGCCCTGCTTGTCTGTCCGAGTACATACCTATTCTATGACGTAGGAAAAGAATGGGCACAATTCCAGTGGCCAAAGTTCACATGTGGTGGTGGTTAGACACACATGTGGTGGTGGTTAGACACGAAGTGGGATTAGTATTCTAAGAATGGTAATTTCATTAAAATCGGAAACTTGCGCTGAGGATCTGAAAGATTCCGTTTGCCGAAGATTGTCCGGTATGCATTAATCTATTTTTATTTATTTACTTTTCAGCTTTAGTTTTCGAAGGCTGTCTATACATTTGTACAAGTACCTTTTTTATATTTATGATTTCGTTGATATTTTCTAAATCGTAATTCTTGTTCTCTCAATGACAAGTAACTTTTACTACAGGGAATTAACATTCAGCGTATGATAATGGCGCCTTTGTGGCCTGCCACCGATAGTGGGTACGTGCCATTTTTAGATATAATCATCATTATTTTGATAAAGGGGTGATCACGTGTGGTGGTCGGCTGGCGGCCAGCGCGCAGAGTGACTCGACTCTGGTGAATGTCTATTCACTAGAGTCGAGTTCACTCCAACCTATTTCGCGAAGCCTTATAAATATTACGAAGCATGCAGCCTAATTTATAACTTCTGTCATGGCCGTGGTGAACCGCAGCAACTACAAGGGGCGGACACGTAGAAGGAACTCCGTCGGAGCGGCATAAGGCTGCAGTACGGAGGGCATAGCCTATGCGTACATGCACGTTCTGTTCATAGTCTGCCGAATCTCTTTCATGGTTGTCCCCTGGAAAAGGTATATAAAAAAAAGTTAACTGTTTCTAATGGCATAAATTGCAACTAAATAACAAAAGCACCACATGTAGGGATAAACGCATTTCTGCGAGAAAAAAAAATAGACGAAAAAAAAAAAACAGCTGCGTGGAATTGGCGCTGTGGTTCTGAAAACACTGAACCGGGTCCCAGCTCTGTCCTATGTTTAACTTGCAATTGTCAAATACTAATCAGACACTCAAAATGAACACAGATTAATATTAAATGAAACGATAGGCACATTGTGCCGAACATTCTTTTATTTTTCTCAAGTACTCTCTGCTGGCACAGTTTCCTACCACATTCCCAGAACTGTTTCTTGATGTCTAGCGCGCTCGTTGCTACATTCGTAATCGCCGAATGTATTGAGTAATAACTGACTAATGGCGAGAATAGTGCAATACTCATGCGGACACGCCGACGTGCGCCTGACGTATCTTCCGCAGATTTATTGTGTGACCCTTTTGTATTTAAAAGACAGGGGCCCGTATTGACCAGAAAACGTCGAAGTTGTTAGTAAGATCAGATGCCAGTCAATGCTAATTTCGGGCATCTTTGGCGAAGGCTGCCGGCGAATGGAGCAAGGTCCCTTAAGAAAAAAAGGCCTTGCGCATTCGGTCACTGGTGCTCTCAGCAATTTTTATTGCGATAGCAATTATATGGACACTTCAACCGGATTTCTGCCGTCGGCGTCGCCGTCGTCGTCGCCGTCGCCGTGAGGTTCCTTATAGATAAAATCTTCGCCGCGCGCCGTATGCCCCAGCGGAAGCGTGGGGGGACGCGCGCTGTCACGGAGAGCGAACGCACTCAATCTCCCACGCGCAAGCAAGGAAGCGGAAAGCCAGCGCCGGAGGGAGCAGGGGGAGGGGGGGGGGCACTTCTCTGCCAACAACCGCGCTCGTCACTCGTCCGCACAGTCTCTTATCTCTCCCACGCGCAAGCCAGGAAGCGGGAAGCCAGCGCCGGAGGGAGCATAGGGGGGGGGGGGGGGGGGGGCGCACTACTACGCTTGCAACAACCGCGCTCGTCGTTCGTTCGACCGCACCGTCTCTTATCTCCACACGGCTCTGACCTTTATGCCGCTCAGTTTCCGTTGATAGACCGCACGTACCTTCGCCCGCTGCGCGGGCGAAGGTACGTTGCGCTGCCAGCGTTTTGACAGTCGTTGGCTGCAGTCATTCAGTGTGATCTATTCATGTTTGTTTGTGCGCGCTCACACCACGCTTGTTCATTCAGTTAGTAATAGTCGGGCCACATTTTCCAACGCACGCTACACATGCAATGCTGCCCAGATCGGCAGTGCAGCACTACAGGTGTGTCCCTTCGCACGCGCTGCCCACGGTAAGCGCTTCTCATCAACACCACCGTTTCACACGCGCCTTCTCGTGGTCATCGAGTCTCTCTTCATGTCGGTCTACTTACGCCGCAGCACACCTGCTTACTTAATCAGCTCATGTTTACTACAATTCATATTGCTACCAAGGCCGCTCACCTTACTTCGTATGACATTGCTGTGTTGCTATCGCATTCATTGCTTCGCCCTTAGGGCGAAACTGTGACATTTTTTCAACAAGCGATTTTATGTACGTAAAAAAAGGTGGAAAAATTTAAGCACTGTAACCACCTAAGCTTAGCCAGACTAGGTATTTGGCCACGCGCTTGTGGATTTTCACTTCCTGTGTTCAATCCTACGGTGTAGTCATAAGCAGAAAGAGGCTAATTCTTGGTAAGGGCGCGTCACCAGCTTATAGTAGGCAAATTTCTATAGCAGTTTGCTTGTGTACCTTTGTAGGGATAGCCGAAATAATATGCGGCATATGTTATGGCTGGAACACCAGGACACGCCACGTTGGCTAGCTAGTACAACGTGACATGTACGAAACTTAATTGCCACGACGCAGCCACAACCACGTCGCGTTAGTCCTGAATATATTCTATTCTGCTGCCACGCATGGAATCGGGAATGCAACTACCAGGCAGCATTGGCCGTACCCATGTCTGAGCAGAATCGAAAGGCGCCCTTGTACCGATTTCGGCGTAGGATTATGTAACCGACGGGCGGCTGAATGTTTTCCGCGGCCCACAAGTGCGGCGTTCCGTGTGGCTAATGTGTTGCAAGTGGCGCGTTCAGATTATTGAATAAACCAGAGAATCAATGATAAATTGATCAGTCAAGTTCTGACAACAACCTGTAAAGAAATGCCCAGTTGAGTTGTGATCTGGTTACGGTTAACACAGCCCATACAATAATTAGTAACTTCAAGAAACGCGTTTTGTCGTACGTTGAGCCGATAGCTGTTCAGCGAAAATAAAAAATGCCGAGGAGTCTGCGCCAACGTAAAATGATTCCAAACTGTTTTGATTCCAATTTCTGCAATCAGCCTCCACGATTGGTCAAAACACTTTCGAGCCACTCCCACCTACGCCTGTCTGCCACGCGACGTCACGAAAACCGCGATAGCTCCCCATCTGATATAACGTGTACACACTGATTATGCATGATTAAACCGCACAAAAGAAAAATGATCATTCCTGATTCGACTCCTTTTCACCATTAGCCCACTGCTATTGGTCCAATGTTTTCTGGCTACGCCCACTTCGCCTGTCTGTCACGCGACCTCACAAAACCGCGAAAAGTCACTACGTCAAAGTGACGTGTACACGAAAAAAACGCATTAATATGCCGAACAAAACTGAAAAATTTTCTGAATAGCCACAGACTGCCCCGTTCCGTAAGGAATAGAAGATGGCTGCCGCCGATCGCTCACGCCCTCGCTACTCGAACCTGCCGGTGAGCATGTATTTATTTGCGCATGATAAACCATTTTGTGTGGGAGTAAAACGTTATCGAGCTCTTCCGGCATGCATACGACATCGCTCTGCCAACTCTTCCTTGCTGAGGATCTGTTTTAGCGGCATTCTTATCCTTCCGTTGCACGCCGCCGCGATTTTCGACCAGCCACCGCAAGCTAAGTAAGGCGAAGCGGACCAATCGGAGAAGCCGGCACCACCCTCTTCATGCGGTTACCTATTTTCACTGTGTTGGCTCGGCCCCATCGAAACCCTCTCCACTAGAGCGTGCTCCTCGCCTCTTGTCAGCCAATTAGATAAGAAAAACCGCTGAGTGTAGACAATGTTATTGGCTTTGAAAGCGAACAAAGGTGACCTCCTATAAACGAGGAGAGTGTTCGATTGGGTTGTTCAGACAACGCTGCGGGTCACCGCCCGATGCTTGCGTCGGTGGTTACGTAAATTTGACGTCAGGAGTTTGGAATCAAAACAGTTTGGAATCATTTTACGTTATAGCGCCCCAGGGGCACTGACTCAGTGGGATGGCTAGCCGACAAGGACGCGCCCTGGCTGGGACCGAAGACCTGGATTCACAGTCCCTGGAAAAGAAAAAAAAATGTCACAGTTTCGCCCTAAGGGCGAAGCAATGAATGCGATAGCAACACAGCAATGTCATACGAAGTAAGGTGAGCGGCCTTGGTAGCAATATGAATTGTAGTAAACATGAGCTGATTAAGTAAGCAGGTGTGCTGCGGCGTAAGTAGACCGACATGAAGAGAGACTCGATGACCACGAGAAGGCGCGTGTGAAACGGTGGTGTTGATGAGAAGCGCTTACCGTGGGCAGCGCGTGCGAAGGGACACACCTGTAGTGCTGCACTGCCGATCTGGGCAGCATTGCATGTGTAGCGTGCGTTGGAAAATGTGGCCCGACTATTACTAACTGAATGAACAAGCGTGGTGTGAGCGCGCACAAACAAACATGAATAGATCACACTGAATGACTGCAGCCAACGACTGTCAAACGCTGGCAGCGCACGTACCTTTGCCCGCTGCGCGGGCGAAGGTACGTGCGGTCTATCAACGGAAACTGAGCGGCATAAAGGTCAGAGCCGTGTGGAGATAAGAGACGGTGCGGTCGAACGAACGACGAGCGCGGTTGTTGGAAGCGTAGTAGTGCGCCCCCCCCCCCCCCCCCCATGCTCCCTCGGCGCTGGCTTCCCGCTTCCTGGCTTGCGCGTGGGAGAGATAAGAGACTGTGCGGACGAGCGACGAGCACTCCCCCTGCTCCCTCCGGCGCTGGCTTCCCGCTTCCTGGCTTGCGCGTGGGAGCTGGCCGAGCGACGAGCGCGGTTGATAGAGATAAGAGACTGTGCGGACGAGCGACGAGCGCGGTTGTTGGCAGAGAAGTGCCCCCCCCCCCTCCCCCAGCTCCTGCGAGCTGGTTCGGTTTGGTGCCTATAGATATAGCACAACCCACTACGGAGGATTGGCCATGAATCAAGCGGCAGTGGGTAGAAAAAGTATGAATACTGAATACGATTTTCTTGCTTAAGAATTGAGGTATTAAATGAATTCTAATCGTTAATATTAATTTCATGCCTATAGTATCCTAAAATTTGAAATTAATATTTTTGATTTCTTGTTCTGCAAAGTAAAACAATAAAATTAGCCTGGCAGTTTCCTTGGTTCTATTACAAAATTAAATATGGCATCACATACGTTAACATTGCAGGTCCTCGTGCCGACGCCCCCAGAGGACAGAATGATAGGTAGCGTAATGGCTAATCCAAGTCGGCGCAGGGGACCTTCTAAAGTTGTTTTTCTATGCACGGTGAACCTACGACACTCTACAAAGAAATGATCCATATTTTGTGGTTCATTGCAATAAAAACATAGAGGGGAAGGTGCCAAACCAGACCCATGGGAACAGAAATTAAGCCTTGGTATTCGGCAACGCATTCGCGTAAATGAAACTTCAAATTTTCTTGGTGAACACCATCTGCTGTGCCACGGAAATCTAAGGTGCTGAAAATCGGTGTTATTTAATAACACATGATTTGGCATGTTCTTCTAGGACGGACATTTTTTTTTTACGTCTTGCAGAAGAGACGTATGCCGCAGGTCTTAGGATCCTCAGTGCCGGGCCTTTAAGAGATGCCGCTGCTAGTGCGTCTGCTGACTCGTTTGAAGTTCACTTCATCTTTACAATATACATATATAGTACCCTTCCCGGACCGTCTACCTATGTTTTAGGTACGAATAAACTTCAACTTCAAAAGAGATCCGTACGTGAGTTTACTATATTTCCATCAATCGCCATCATTTCACTCATTATTCTTTCTCCTTCAAAAAATAAAAATTGACATATTTCACTCTATTTCCCTCTAATAAATGCTATTTTTGGCTGCAATCATCATTATCATTATAGGGGAAAATAATGCGCGGCGAATATAGCCTCGTGAGCACGCGCATTGAACGAAAACGAAGACACGGACGGTGGAAGCTCGATCAAGCAAACAAGCAAGGCACGGCAGGGCAAAGCAGGGCCACCCGCTGCGCAGCCGTAAGTCTAATGCCACTTATTTTTCACCATCTTGTTTGCACGCAGCAGCACAATTTATTTCTCTGTCATGGTCGCGGTCCAGCACAGAACATTTCAAGGGTCAAAATATGGCAGGTGTAAGGTAGAAGGCTTACCAATGTTTCGTTCTGGTCTGGCTCACCGAATGCCGATGAATATACGCAAAATGACTCTGAAGGGAAACATTAACTACTTTTAATGCCATAGATCGCTGCTAAGTACCACTGAAGCGTTGGTTTTACGAAGAAAAACGCATTTGTTAAATATTGCGGCAAAATATCGGAACAGAATTGGCGCCGCGATTGTGAAAGCACTGAACTGGGTCCGAACGTTGTTCTACGTTTAATTTGTAAGGACTAAATGTAGTAGGGCGTCAAAGAAACGGCGGCCGGCGTGAGGCCTAGCCCGACAGGCCTAACGTCCGCGGGCGCGAAGCGCTTGAGGAAACGAACGACTTCTTCCACTGCCGACCAACCAAGAAAAACCTTTTGAACTTGAACAGACGTCAATTATGATCGCGTTTCAATTACACCAGTGCGTCAGGATACAAAATCGGGAAAAAAAAGTCGCAGCTTCGCCCGAAAGGCGAAGCATCGATTGCGATGGCAAATTGCGATAGCGCTGCAGCCACTCCGCTCGTCTGCTGCCTTGCAGCGGGGCATGATGCCGCAGCTTGACACGTCGCCGATCGCTACGTTTGCAGCCCACAACGCAAGGGCGAAACATGGTGCTTGCGAAAAGAAAGAACAAGACCAACACTGACCGCGCAGCTCTCATCAACACGGAGCACGTTTTAACACAAGCAAACGGCACTTGCTGTGTGCCGGAAGTGCTTTTAGTGTAGTGATACATGTCCTCGTACATTCTCGTTCTGTTGCTTTCTTTTTATAGAAACAAATTAACTAACACTAAACTATTATGAACAACATTTGTTCACCACAATGTTGGAAAAATTATCGATGACGCGCCCTGGGGAGCCAATCGGATGGCTGGCCCTACTGACGTGTAATGGTCAAATCGCCGTCACTTGGTCACAAAACTCAGCCGATTGGCGTGCTGTGATCGGTAGCGATGTACCCTTTTAAAACCTTATAATAAATTACACGCTTTACGTGGAGCGGTTAGATGCGTCAATTAATGATTTGAGGGACCTACTCTAACGACTCAGCACGTTTGTACAAAATAGTCAAAACCGTTTCAGGGCTCCTTTAGTTGTTCAAATAACCAATTACACCATCGTCATAATTGGAAATACATAATTCCCACTATAGTACAGCTTCGCTGGCCTTCCACCTCCACCCCAGTGGAATTGGCTGACAGTTTTTTTTTATCTCTCTCTCTCTCACTCTTTCTCTGGTTGCAAGGCGTGCGCACAGTGGCGAGACAGCCTACTGCCGTTGCCCACAAAAGGTAAGCTTATCGCGTGTTGCGGTACGAAAATCGGCAGAATCCAAACACATTACCTCTTTATAATGCAACGAAGACCGGTGCATTCTGAAATAAGATTTGTATTTATCGAAGCCGTCAAACTTTCAGTTTTCAGAGTTTCTCACAGCACAGTCAGCCAAGACGAATGGCGGAAATAAATTTTTATTGCTTATGGAAATGTCCAATGACGCATAAAGCTCAAAGCAGCGCATTCGGTACTGCCGTTGCGGAACAATTCGATAGAGAGCATAGAGAAACAAGACAATACAACGATTAAAAAAAGCTCTAACGGTATAAAACAAGGGTGCAACACTTCGCACATGGTAGAAAATCCTTTTAGTATCAATAAGAAGCGACCCCTGACTATTATAAAACGTGAAACACAGTATAGCATAGCAAACAAGTACACGAGCAGAAACCTCACATTGTAACAAAACCTACTCCTCGGCAACTGCGCGGGTCTTTCGCTTTTTTGCATTCTCTTACTTTGCAGTGCGATAGACATCGTTCCGGTGTTTGCATAAGTTATTCAACAGAATATTTGTAGCACAGTCCGTCACCAAACCTGTAAGTAAGTCGCACGTGTTGCCATTTACATACGTCGTCACCTCTTCAAACTTTCGTAGCGCTTGAATTGTTAAGTGTCTCACGATTTGCCTCTGTTTGCACTCCTGAAAGTGTTTTATGCAACTTGGAAACAACTGCTGATTTTACGGTCTTCGCAAAACTATCACGGAGGCTTCCAGCTGTGGCTTACACTCGCAATCGTACCCTTCTTTAACAAATTCAAGCACACAAATTGCCTTTGTTCTAACTGGTCAATATTAATGCAGGAATTGGGAGAAGATGTTGCAGAAAGCATATTGCACACGTGAAAAAAAAATGTCGCAGTATCGCCTGAAAGGCGAAGCATCGATTGCGATAGCAAATTAGTAGAGAGCTATTCGGGGTAGGGATAGTAGTTTTATCGGCTGCATAAACTTGGACACATTGGCTTACTAACTGAATTAACAATCGTGGTGTCAGCGCGCACAAGCAAACATGAATAGATCACACTGAATGACCACAGCCAACGACTGTCAAAACGCTGACAGCAAGCGCAGGTTCACGCGGTCTATCGCTTCAACGGAAACTGAGCGGCGAATGCACAGCGCATAGAAATGTCAGAGCCATGTGGAGATAAGAGACGGTGCGGACGACCGGCATCCCCGGGCAAAGCGCAAAGGAGAAGATGCCCCCCCTCCACCCCTCTTCCCGCTTTGTTACTTTCGCGTGGGAGATTGAGTGGCAAGATACGCCTTTGGTTCCGGAGCACAGCGCCATCCCGCCTCCCTCCATCCCTCCCAAACCCCCACGGTCTTTTGCGCGACGGTCACGTTTGCTTTCCGCCGAGCGTTCGCTCTCCGTGATAGCGCGCGGGGGGGTTTCGGCCTCCGTGATAGCGCGCGTCCCCCGCGCGCTTTCCCTCGCGCCACCTTCTTGCGCCCTTTCTGAAAAGACTAAAATGGGAAACTGAACGCTTGTATCCTGACTAAACAACTAGGCGGCACTGCAAAAAAAAAAAAAAAAAACTAATTGAGTTTTGTGGTCAGCAACGCTGACCACCGTGCCTGAAAGAGTTAAGTGGAGAAGTGTCCAAATGTCAGGGACTGCAACTGCTTCAAAGCACACATTTAGTTTGGCGTGTGCCGCGAAGCAGCGCCTTTTCTGTTATGCCTTCGTACGACACCGCGGATTACTTTACTGCATTAGCGAGCTGTTCAGCTTCCTTTTAATGCGATAGCAATTATATGGACACTTCAACCGAATTTCTGCCGTCGCCGTCGCCTTGAGGTTCCGTATAGATAAAATCGTCGCCGCGCGCCGTATGCCCGAGCGGAAGCGTGCGGGGGACACGCGCTATCACGGAAAGCGAATGCACGGCGGAAAGCAAACGCGACCGTCGCGCGAAAGGCCGTGGGGGTATGGGAGGGAGGGAGGCGGGGCGACGCTGCGCTCCGGCATCAAAGGCCTATCTTGCAACCGGGCGCAAGGGGAACTTGCCACTCAATCTTCCACGTGAAAACAAGAAAGCGGGAAAGTAGTGCGTGAGGGAGCGGGGGGGGGGGGGGGGGGCGCAGCTCTGCCAACAACCGCGTTCATACTTTGCCCAGTTGGGTCGCTCGCCCGCACCGTCTCTTATCTCCACACGGCTCTGATCTTTGTATGCGCTGTGCATTCGCCGCTCAGTTTCCGTTGAAGCAATAGACCGCACGTAACTTCGCCCGCTGCGGCGGATGCGCTTGCTTCCAGCGTTTTGACAGTCGTTGTCTGCAGTCATTCAGTGTGATCTATTCATATTTGCTTGTGCGCGCTGACACCACGCTTGTTAATTCAGTTAGTAATAGTCGGACCATATTTTCCAACGCACGCTACAGATGCAATGCTGCCCGGATCGGCAGTGCAGCCCTACAGGTATGTCCCTTCGCACGCGCTGCCCACGGGAAGCGCTTCTCATCAACACCACCGTTTCACACGCGCCTTGTCGTGGTCATCGAGTCTCTCTTCACGTCGGTCTACTTACGCCGCAGCACACCTGCTTACTTAATAAGCTCATGTTTACTACAATTCATATTGCTACCAAAGCCGCTCACCTTACTTCGTATGACATTGCTTTGTTGCTATCGCATTCATTGCTTCGCCCTTTCGGGCGAAACTGTGACATTTTTTCGTCCTCTTTGCTTCCGGAGCTTCTCTTGTGTTTTCTTCCTGCTTGGACAAATACAACGGATACCCAGGAAATACTGGGCGTCCGTTGCCGTATACAATACAGTGCCGGTACAGAATCAGGGCGCAGGGGCAGGCACTGGCCATGACACTTGGACTACATTGCCAGTTCTTGGGTCTGTATAAGGCGTCGTTCGCTGCAAGCAGGAGGAGAGAAAATGGTCTGCACACACCTACACCAACGTAAATGTGTACCTATAAGTCCTACGGTAACCGTAAGAAAAGTCCGCTTGCAGTTGGCACGCGCCACAAGTACGTTAGCAAAAAAACACGGGTTGCGACGAGTTTTCTTTTTAACCATTTCCTCTAGATTATAAAAGCAAAGCTCCCGCGTACAGAGAAAAATAAATAGAAAGAACCGAATAAAAAACGTTACACCTTCATGTATGCAGTCGGTACAAAATCCTTCTTTCGGATAACGCGGATACACTTATACCGCATGTTTTCGGCCTTCGGCAAGGACAACACTTCCCGTTGTATAGTTTCTGAAACGTGCCGGAACGCAACGCTTGTTGGCATTTTGTCATGTGCAACGTGCCTTCAGCAACGACGCAGACACACGCGCGTCCGTCAGGTGTCACTGGGGTGACATGCGAACGAAATGTAAGAGAAGCGAACTCGTCGGACGGCCCGCAGCTTGTGACGTCATATCCTTGCGCACACGCCGGAAAAGCTGTCTATAGTCGGATAAAGTGTGCAGAGAAGCCCGCCCACGCCCTCATAACCACCAGCCACTATTCCTCCGCGAGGCAGCAAATAGTTCGTATACTTCACACTTTCCTTGTTACACCCTTATAAAAATGTTTGCTGAAAGTCTGATTAATAGCTGTATACAATTCTCATCAAACCTACCGAAATTGTGGTTACATTCTGATGCTTTTTTGTGATGAGTACTTGATAACTTTCTGCATGTATTTGGCCACCGCGTTTCTGATGCATTCTTGATTACTGTATTTGTGGTGCATTCTTGATTACCACATTTCAGAAAGACTTGGATCACTAAACACAGTAGTTACTGCATAAACCGATAGATGGCGCTGAAAAACAAACAAAAAAAAACGAAAAAAAATTTTTTCTCTCTCTTTTATTTTTTTTTTTTTTTAGTACGAGACAACGGAAATTACATCTTGGCAATTCAAGCATCACAATACTCCCACGTACAACTGAATCACACATCATGGCACCTCAATCATCACATATTGCACGTACAACTAAACCAACATACACACACTGCTTGTAGTGCACACGCAATGATATCTGCTTTACTGTTTTCACCACCGGTCGGTGCCAGTAGGAGCGCCTCTTGTCAACGAAATTAAGCATTAAATCTCAACATAATGCTTGTAACAATAGAGTGAGCTAATAGGCACGCTAACAGCACACGTACCTGTTAATATAAAACCGCAATATATAAACACGCAATTCAACTAGCTACCACTAATTAGCACGGGCGCGTCGATGACTTAAGCCTTTCTAACAGCTCTCGCTTCTAAGCAGTTGCGGATGGATGGCGCTTCACAAAACGACCGCTAGCGTTTCCAAAATACATACTGATGAGATTGCTCGAAAATGTTCTTGCCTAATTTCGCACAGAAATGAAAAACCGGCTGCTATGCGGCAGCGTGCGTAAACGAAGCCGTACGTGTCCGAGCCGGCTCGCGATGTACATACAGGCGCGTCCACGGCAGCTTGCCGCGCGCCGTTTGTCGTTCGCGGGCCGCCGTTCGATGGCTGTTATGCTCGCGAACGGCAGAGGATGAGTCCTGAATTTCTGCGGCAGCCATACAGCGACTTGGTCAGTCAACGACAGAAGAGCGGTCGCTGTGTCCTATCGCCGGCAGCCTTGATCACCACCACTGATCGCTCGGGGGCGCCGACATCGTCGCTAGGCCTTCTCCCCTTACCTTCGTAGCTCGAAGCTCACGGCGCTTCGCAACGAACTACCGACAGGCAGCACCTGCAATATTCTGTTACCGTTGTTGCCACTTTACCATATATGCTCACAATAATTTCATGCAAAGAAGAAAACATACGGTGATATTCGCGGCGCTGTCGAGTGCGATATCTGCATAGCTGAGCGGGTTCACCGAGCACCGTATGTCGCAGTGCACTGCAGCTGAGTTGGACAAGTATCGGATCCCTCGTTGGTGCTCAACGTTTGACAGTAGACATCGCTTTTCATATGATGTAACGTACGCATCACTTTATCTAGCGGAAATTATTTTGCGAGCTGATGTTTGTGTCGCCGGTGGGCTAGCGCAGGCTTGTGTCGTGGTGCATCGGCGCGAGCGCGCGCTGGTTCCAAGTTGAACATGTCTCCTATCGTAGCTCCCGAAATTTTTGCATTTTCGGCGAAACTAAAAAAAAAAAATACTCGCCGTCCTGCCGTTTGGCAGATATTAACCGCGATGACGCCGTGAGAACACGTGCGCAAAAAAAAAAAAAAAAAAAAAATCAAGCATCACTAATCTGCGGTCTGTTCACCACAAAAATAGCGACAGTTGCACTTAATTGAAGCGAAAATCTGAAACTCTGCTTTATCAAACCAATTATAAAAATCTTCTTTTTTTATTATATTAGAAAACTACATGGATGGATTATATAGCATACATCTATATAGGATGTGCTTATACATCAGTGAACGCCATAAAAGCCTCTGTACATTTAACTACAAAAATCATAGTGTGCATTCTCTATTGGGCGGCTGCTGGAAACTTGATGCTAAATGTCTTCAGTGTTTATACATCAGGCATATAAGCTGAAAATCTGCATAAGTTTATCTGCAGAAATTGTGATGTCTATTCTGTACTGAGTGACTGCTGCCAACTTGATGCTAAATGTCTGTAGTGTTTATACATCAGGCATATAAGCTGAAAATCTGCATAGGTTTCTCTGCAGAAATTGTGATGTGTATTCTCTACTGAGTGACTGCTGACAACTTGATGTTAAATGTCTGTAGTGTTTATACATCAGGAACATAAGTTGCAAATCTGCATAGGTTTCTCTGCAGAAATCGTGATGTGTATTCTCTACTGAGTGACTGCTGCCAACTTGATGTTAAAAGTCGTCAGCTGTTGAGTTTATGATAACACTCTGATGTATCATCAAAAACATATCAAGATGTAATCAGAAATTCAAGAACCATTTTTGTAAGGGCACAAATAAGGCGGTAACGACAAAGCGCCTAACTTTATTAGTTTTCACTCGTCTATTATAGTGGAACGTACAACTACGACAAGCACAGTCGTATCAAGTACGACGCCATTTTGAAAAGGTCGCATGACAATGTTTTTGTTTACTTCCGCGATAGGATCTTCCACGTTCTCTTCCACCTGGCCAATTCTGTTCCCCCTGGCCACACCTGAGGCGCCCGAAAATGTTTTCGCTGAAGGTCCAGATACTGTCCGTGGACCTATCGACTATTATTGAGCACAAAAGGTAGGCTCCTCTGAGTTGCTCCGTGACGAGCACAATGAACGCTACTTCCGCCAAGATGTTACGTGGAAAGATGCAGACGAGAGGCAGTATACATGAAATAGACGAGCAAATGCCAATAGCTGACTAAAAAGCGACAGCTCGCGTCAGCTAAAAAATTGTCGCCGTCACTCGCAGTACTGATTGGCTTCTATCTAAGAAATGGTGCTGGTCCGCAGCAATATCACCGGCTGTATGGAACTTGGGAAATCTATAACGTTTGATCAGAGGCAGAGCGATGCATGACATTACCGCTAGTAGTTTGTCAATGGTAAAAACAGGAAACATTAACATAAAAAGAATTCTCTTTGAGCAGAGCTTGTAAAGCCCCGTTTGCATCTTGCCAGGCATTCATGGTCACGCGATGATCTTGGCGGAGTCCCAGTTGACACCAGACCTTTTATTTAGTCCCACCTAAGTACATTCAATCCACAATAGCTTGAAAAGGAGGAAAATGGTCTGCTTTTCTATCATGACGCAACATTTTCTCTTTTTTCTTTCAGTGCGCCCGAAGCTAGTTTGTTGGCAACACTATCAGTGCCTTTCGGTAAGTTATATTTGGTTATAAGCATTTCTTTGTGTAGGTAACCATGCTGAGTTCAAGAAAACAATGGCCAGTAAATTATTAAGCCTAATGTTATCAATGTTCTACGCATAGCTGTGACAAAGCAAGGCTTTGCTGTTTTAAGCGCGCCGGGTTTGGCGGGAAGGTATTACATGTTTCAAATAGAAATCTTCACAACATTCAACAAAGGAATAGCTATCGATATTCAAATATGTGCAGAGATATGCACACCTGCAAATGTATCTGAAGAGAAGCTTTCGTGACGCGAATATTTAAAAGTTACACAACTTATTGCGATCTGTTCAATTGTGTTAATTTTATCCGGCACAGTATGTGTAATGTGATGTGACCTTTATGTTTATCTTTTACAAATGTCACAACAATAATTTCATGCCATTTCGATGTTTATGCGCTGGACCACTCACAAACTACGCCGAAATCAAAACACCAAATCACAAGAACAGTGTTGTGGTATAAATGCAGCCATCTCACTCATGAGGATGAAGGCGATGCTAGTTCAATTCTGAGGCTATACGTGCCAAAACCACACTGAGGTTATGAGGCACGCCGTAGTGCGGGGCTCAAATAATTTTGACCAGCTGTTATCGTGCTTTATTATACAATTCGAAGGATTCGGCGGTACATATATACTTTGTTGCTCCAGAATAGATGTCCCAACTAATAAATTTAATGAAGTCAAAGAAACCCTTGACAGCTATTATGCAATAATAGATTTACAGGCCTGTGGGGGTTAGATATACTGAATTGCGACAGTCTGCATACAGTTTTGGCGTCGTGATTATAGCTTCATAGCGCTGAAAGAAATGTGCGCTCACTGGGTCTACATTATCGATCAGAATTTTGTCTTATATACACAACTCACTCGTGGAGACACAGCAATGAATCACACGTGAAACCCGAAAATAAAGGCAAAGAAAGTTACGCCAGGGTCCTACTTTCTTAGAAAAGTATTGAATGACACTGGTCACGCTTTCAAAACGCAGATATATCAGAATACATGGACTCACGTTTAAGATGAAGCTGATGAGATGTAGCTCGGGAGCTCCTATGTATATTGTTACAGTGCGTCAAAGGTAGTGGAGCGGCAGCAACTGCAATTGCAGTTGCAACTGCAGTTCCCTCTGCAACTTCAGGCGAGGTTTCACAGTTTATGCTGCATTGCCTTATACTTCGGCATGGTCCCCCTCGAGTGATCATTAGCGGCCGTGGCCGTCAGTACACAGCTGATGTTGAAGAACGTCTACGTTTGTGCGCCTCCAACCTGCGACACTCAACGCCTTATCACCCGCAAACCAATGGTCTGACAGAACGCACGAACAGAACACTTGTGAACATGATATCAATGTACGTAAGCTCGCGGACCACAAGAACTGGGAAGAATTATTGCCGTTCGTCACTTACGCATACAACACCGCGCAACATGAGACCACTGGATACATGCAGTCCGTTTCTCCTGCTTTACGCTCGTCCGCCGAGGTACACATTGGACACTATCTTTTCCTTTTGGCAGTCACGGACGACGCTTGTATCGCGGGAAACTCTCTGCCGAGTGGAGGACGCTCGGCGCATCGCTCGATTACGTACGCTAGCTTTACAAACGCAGTAGAAATCCCGATACGATAGTCGACACCTGGCAGGTCACTTACGATCCGGGTGACTTAGTGCGGCTGTGTATGGACTCCCGTGCGTAAACGCAGTTTATGTCAAAAACTGCTCACTGACTATGTTGGACCGTTTATTGTGCTTGAGCATCTCAGCGAGGTGAATTATAGAATTGCGCGCCTCACTTCCAATGGGAGACGGTTATCCAA
>NC_051156.1:196726426-196759636 GCF_013339745.2 Dermacentor silvarum | reverse complement strand
CCGGCCTGTAAGAAAAAATTCTTTTTTACTTACAGATTGTACCGTATCTGTCAGCCTCACCTTCTCAAGGTTTAATCAGCTGCAGTATATAAGCAATAAAAGGCCGAAATCTTTGTTTCTCCCACGGGAACATCAGTGATCCGGCCCATTGCCTGTGCTGCTATTTTTCCGCTGGTGCACATGCACTTACCTTGATTTGTACGGTATGGTTCTATGATGTCATTTCGCATGCAAATATACATGGTGTTTCATTTTAGCTGAACGAAAATTTTTGAAATTGCCTGTGGCAGAATGCACAATTATAATCCTTGATCTAAACTACTCGATGAGGCGGCCATTACTTCCACGAGAAATCAAAACGACTAATTGGAGAATTAACATAATTACGCTAATTAACTTTTTAATTAATCATTTAGGGCACATCTTTCAATCTACGAATTATAGCCGCTGAGTTCGCAAGGCGTATTCACTTGAAACGAATTCTCATGACTAAACCAGTTCCGAGATAATAATTTTCAATATGTCCGACGAAATCAATCAAATAAAATCAATTTATTCTCCAGTTTACATGCTGGACGGTCATTTTGGACTAAAATCTACATACGTAGCTTGACGTGACCCAAAAGACCAGGCAAGGCAATAATAGTACAGCAAACAGTGTGCGCACATGTACTACAATAATTCACATATATTTCCAGCTGTCGCTGGAATTCCTCATGGACGAAATAGCTATGAACGGAAAGACAGAGAATATTTCCGTCACGGCGAGTTCAGAATTGGAAAAAAGTTTTAATAGAATGCATTTTAAACAACACTACAATAGCAATCATCATGAGCAGCAGCCTATATACAATATACAATACCAATACTAGCTATACAAAACAATGGAACACCAGCTATACAACATAGCATGAGACTGAATTTTACAAGATTAACATTTGCTAAGAAAACGAAACAGGGTGTACATTATATACTCAGAACCATACACGAAGGCAGAATAATAATGAAATCAGATACATTACAAGCGACCAAAGTAAGAGCTGAGTTCTTTCTTACTGAAATTATCGACATTTCTGTATTTTTTCAAAGTGAATGGCAGGTTATGTATTAACGACTGATGCTTATAGAGTGTTCTGAAGTACGGAATTGGCCATATCTCAGGATTTCTTGTGTTCGCATTAATGCGACGACGTTCTAAGGAGGCTAATTGTTTTATGTAGTTCCAAGCTAATTCTGACATGGATGGCCTAATGGATGGTCAAAACGCCTAATTGAAAATTTATCATAATTACACTAATTACCTTTTTAATTAATTATTTTATGGTACATCTTTCAATCTAGGAATTATTGCCGCTGAGTTCGCAAGGAGTATCTACTTGGAACGAATTCTCAGGACTGAACCAGTTTCGAGATAATACTTTTCAAAGTGTCCGACGAAATACATGGGCGTTACGGTTAACTTTTTGAGGAAAACGCTGTTTTATGCATTGAAGCACAAAAGTAACTGGTCTTAGCACTAAAATAATGCAATAGTATCGACACTGGTAATAATAGTGCAATCGCAAAAGCGGTAACATGAAAATGGTGTGAGGAGCGGTTCCTTGTATAATTTATTTTTCCTTACGCGGAATAATGTTCGTTTTTGTGGAAAAGAAAAAAAAAAGCCCGAGCCCGGCCCGAGCCCGCCGAAAAACGATTCGGATGGCCGGACCGGGCCCGGGCTTCCGCGGGTCGGCCCGGGCCCGTGCAGAGCTCTAGTTCATTATTCGGAGCCTATTCCTTTCCGCTAATTCTACCAACATCTTTCCCCTAGTGTTCCTAGAATGACTGCCGTAATTGCCGGTTAGCCTCGTGGGCACGTGCAATTCAGTGAAGACGAAAAAAAATTTTGACCGGTGCCAGCGGCTATACTTCCCCCTGATTTACTTTTATTGCGATAGCAATTATATGGACACTCAAAAGCAGATTTCTGCCGTCGGCGTCGCCGTCGCCGTAGCCGTAGCCGTCGCCGTCGCCGTCGCCGTGAGGTTCCGTATGACGTCAATGGAGATGAAATCGTCGCCGCGCGCCGAACGCTGCATGTGCGAGTGAAGGGGAGCGAGGGGCGCGCGCTTTCACGGGCAGTGAACGCACGGCGGAGAACAAACGCGCGTTCGGCGCCGTGCTCGCTTAAGGGCTGCAGAAGTAAGCGTCTCTTTCCTCCTTTACAATCACCATATATGTAGAGCAAACGCACCTTCTTCCGACGCGCGAGAGGCCGTGGGGGAGGGGAAGGGGGAGGGAAGGGAAGGGGGGCGACGTTTAGCTGCGGCACCATGTGCCTATTTATATCAGAGGCTCCGGCAACAGTCACCAACGCTGCACGCATTTTGAGCGAACGCGGGCAAAACGCCGACGGCGTCGACAATAGTTCTGCGTGTTGCCGGTGCTGCTGCATGTCCAAGTTTATACAGCTGATAAAGCTAATATAATTACTCCGTATAGCTCTCTACAAATTTGCTATCGCAATTGATGCTTCGCCTTTCAGGTGAAAGTGCGACAACTTTTTTCGTCTAGTTTTTTTGGGGCGTAGCTCCTCTTAGTCTAACCTTGTCACGTGTCCGTTGTCCGGCGTATCTCCCGGCAGTAAATGGCAGTATCTCCCGTATAATGCAATAGGTGGCGCTGTCTCATAGAAGTACATACAAACTGCTGTTCAGGGACAAGAAGTCACTAGATGACGTTCCGGTTCCGCTTCCACTTCCGGTTCCACTTCCGGTTCCGGTTCTACTTCCGGTTCTACTTCCTGTTCCACTTTGCGCGCGTTCTGTACGAACGCGGGCAAAACGCCGACGGCGTCGACAACAGTTCTGCGCGTTGCTGGTGCTGCTGCATAAACTACCTTGAGTCGACCCCATGGCTGCTTCGCATACTACTCAGGGTTCCCCTACGGGAAGACGCGCGCTCTCTTTTTCTCTCGTCCCTAGCTGTGCTTTACCCGAATGATCCCCCGGTGCTTCGCCCACTCCTCATCATTCACTTCGTGGATATGCTGCGATTTTTTTTCCGTCTCCCCCTTCCCTTTAACCTTTAACCGCCGGCTTCTTGGCCAATCCCCCGTCGTGGGTAAGCGCCACGGATGAGGATCAAGCAAACAAGTAAGCAAGCCACCGGCTGGTGGCGGCTGAGCCGACCGTTAAGTGTAATGCCACTTATTTTTCACCGTCTTGCTTGCACGCAGCCGTCCAATTTATGGCCTCTTTCATGGTCACGGTGAAGCACAAACATTTCAAGTGGTCCCATATGGCTGCAGTAAAGAAGAAGGCTTACGTAGGTTTCGTTGTAGTTTGGTTCACCGAATCTCCATGAAAGAGCACAAAATGACTCTGAAGGGAAACATTAACTGCTTTTAATTTGACAGATCGCTGCTGAGTATACCACTAAAGCGTCGGTTTTACGGAGAAGAACGCATTTGTTAAGGAATGCTGCTGCCGGTGAGCATGTATTTATTTGCGCATGATAAACCATTTTGTGTGGCAGTAAAACGTTATCGAGCCCTTCCGGCATGCATACGACATCGCTCTGCCAACTCTTCCTTGCTGAGGATCTGTTTTAGCGGCATTCTTATCCTTCCATTGCACGCCGCCGCGATTTTCGACCAGCCACCGCAAGCTAAGTAAGGCGAAGCGGACCAATCGGAGAAGCCGGCACCACCCTCTTCATGCGGTTACCTATTTTCACTGTGCTGGCTCGGCCCCATCGAAACCCTCTCCACTAGAGCGTGCTCCTCGCCTCTTGTCAGCCAATTAGATAAGAAAAACCGCTGAGTTTAGACAATGTTATTGGCTTTGAAAGCGAACAAAGGTGACCTCCTATAAACGAGGAGAGTGTTCGATTGGGTTGTTCAGACAACGCTGCGGGTCACAGCCCGATGCTTGCGTCGGTGGTTACGTAAATTTGACGTCAGGAGTTTGGAATCAAAACAGTTTGGAATCATTTTACGTTATAGCGCCCCAAGGGCACCGACTCAGTGGGATGGCTAGCCGACAAGGACGCGCCCTGGCTGGGACCGAAGACCGGGATTCACAGTCCCTGAAAAAGAAAAAAAAAACCTACAGAAGAAACAAAGCACTACGAGCAGTTAAAATGTGGTAAATCCCCTTTCGGATGAGAGACAAGAGGCACCGAACAATAGGCCGTCCTTGCGAGCTTGGTTTGGTTTGGTGCCTATAGATATAGCACAACCCACTACGGGGGATTGGCCATGAATCCAGCGGCAGTGGGTAGAAAAAGTATGAATACTTGAATACGATTTTCTTGCTTAAGAATGAGATATTAAATGAATTCTAATCGTTAATATTAATTTTCATGCCTATAGTATCTTAAAATTTGAAATTAACATTTTTGTTTCTTGTTGTGGAAAGTAAAACAGTAAAATTAGCATGGCAGTCTCCGTGTTTCCATTACAAAATTAAATATGGCATCACATACGTTAACATTGCAGTGTCCTAGTGCCGACGCCCCCAGAGACAGAATGATAGGTAGCGTAATGGCTAATCCAAGTCGGCGCAGGGGACCTTCTAAAGTCGTTTTCTATGCACGGTGAACCTACGACACTCTACAAAGAAATGATCCATATTTTGGGGTTCATTGCAATAAAAACATAGAGGGGAAGGTGCCAAACCAGACCCATGGGAACAGAAATTAAGCCTTGGTATTCGGCAACGCATTCGCGTAAATGAAACTTCAAATTTTCTTGGTGAACACCATCTGCTGTGCCACGGAAATCTAAGGTGCTGAAAATCGGTGTTATTTAACAACACATGATTTGGCATGTTCTTCTAGGACGGACATTTTTTTTTTACGTCTTGCAGAAGTGACGTATGCCGCAGGTCTTAGGATCCTCAGTGCCGGGCCTTTAAGAGATGCCGCTGCTAGTGCGTCTGCTGACTCGTTTGAAGTTCACTTCATCTTTACAATATACATATATAGTACCCTTCCCGGACCGTCTACCTATGTTTTACGTACGAATAAACTTCAACTTCAAAAGAGATCCGTACGTGAGTTTACTATATTTCCACCAATCGCCATCATTTCACTCATTATTCTTTCTCCTTCAAAAAATAAAAATTCACATATTTCACTCTATTTCCCTCTAATAAATGCTATTTTTGGCTGCAATCATCATTATCATTATAGGGGAAAATAATGCGCGGCGAATATAGGCTCGTGAGCACGCGCATTGAACGAAAACGAAGACACGGACGGTGGGAGCTCGATCAAGCAAGCAAGCAAGGCACGGCAGGGCAAAGCAGGGCCACCCGCTGCGCTACCGTAAGTCTAATGCCACTTATTTTTCACCATCTTGTTTGCACGCAGCAGCACAATTTATTTCCTCTGTCATGGTCGCGGTCCAGCACAGAACATTTCAAGGGTCAAAATATGGCAGGTGTAAGGAAGAAGGCTTACCAATGTTTCGTCATGGTCTGGCTCACCGAATGCCGATGAATATACGCAAAATGACTCTGAAGGGAAACATTAACTACTTTTAATGCCATAGATCGCTGCTAAGTACCACTGAAGCGTTGGTTTTACGAAGAAAAACGCATTTGTTAAATATTGCGGCAAAATATCGCAACAGAATTGGCGCCGCGATTGTGAAAGCACTGAACTGGGTCCGAACGTTGTTCTACGTTTAATTTGTAAGGACTAAATGTAGTAGGGCGTCAAAGAAACGGCGGCCGGCGTGAGGCCTAGCCCGACAGGCCTAACGTCCGCGGGCACGAAGCGCTGAGGAAACGAACGACTTCTTCCACTGACGACCAACCAAGAAAAACCTTTTGAACTTGAACAGACGTCAATTATGATCGCGTTTCAATTACACCAGTGCGTCAGGATACAAAATCGGGGAAAAAAAAGTCGCAGCTTCGCCCGAAAGGCGAAGCATCGATTGCGATGGCAAATTGCGATAGCGCTGCAGCCACTCCGCTCGTCTGCTGCCTTGCAGCGGGGCATGATGCCGCAGCTTGACATGTCGCCGATCGCTACGTTTGCAGCCCACAACGCAAGGGCGAAACATGGTGCTTGCGAAAAGAAAGAACAAGACCAACACTGACCGCGCAGCTCTCATCAACACGGAGCACGTTTTAACACAAGCAAACGGCACTTGCTGTGTGCCGGAAGTGCTTTTAGTGTAGTGATACATGTCGTCGTACATTCTCGTTCTGTTGCTTTCTTTTTATAGAAACAAATTAACTAACAATCTAAACTATTATGAACAACATTTGTTCACCACAATGTTGGAAAAATTATCGATGACGCGCCCTGGGGAGCCAATCGGATGGCTGGCCCTACTGACGTGTAATGGTCAAATCGCCGTCACTTGGTCACAAAACTCAGCCGATTGGCGTGCTGTGATCGGTAGCGATGTACCATTTTAAAACCTTATAATAAATTACACGCTTTACGTGGAGCGGTTAGATGCGTCAATTAATGATTTGAGGGACCTACTCTAACGACTCAGCACGTTTGTACAAAATAGTCAAAATCGTTTCAGGGCTCCTTTAGTTGTTCAAATAACCAATTACACCATCGTCATAATTGGAAATACATAATTCCCACTATAGTACAGCTTCGCTGGCCTTCCACCTCCACCCCAGTGGAATTGGCTGACAGTTTTTTTTTATCTCTCTCTCTCACTCTTTCTCTGGTTGCAAGGCGTGCGCACAGTGGCAAGACAGCCTACTGCCGTTGCCCACAAAAGGTAAGCTTATCGCGTGTTGCGGTACGAAAATCGGCAGAATCCAAACACATTACCTCTTTATAATGCAACGAAGACCGGTGCATTCTGAAATAAGATTTGTATTTATCGAAGCCGTCAAACTTTCAGTTTTCAGAGTTTCTCACAGCACAGTCAGCCAAGACGAATGGCGGAAATAAATTTTTATTGCTTATGGAAATGTCCAATGACGCATAAAGCTCAAAGCAGCGCATTCGATACTGCCGTTGCGGAACAATTCGATAGAGAGCATAGAGAAACAAGACAATACAACGATTAAAAAAAGCTCTAAAGGTATAAAACAAGGGTGCAACACTTCGCACATGGTAGAAAATCCTTTTAGTATCAATAAGAAGCGACCCCTGACTATTATAAAACGTGAAACACAGTATAGCATAGCAAACAAGTACACGAGCAGTAACCTCACATTGTAACAAAACCTACTCCTCGGCAACTGCGCGGGTCTTTCGCTTTTTGGCATTCTCTTACTTTGCAGTGCGATAGACATCGTTCCGGTGTTTGCATAAGTTATTCAACAGAATATTTGTAGCACAGTCCGTCACCAAACCTGTAAGTAAGTCGCACGTGTTGCCATTTACATACGTCGTCACCTCTTCAAACTTTCGTAGCGCTTGAATTGTTAAGTGTCTCACGATTTGCCTCTGTTTGCACTCCTGAAAGTGCTTTATGCAACTTGGAAACAACTGCTGATTTTACGGTCTTCGCAAAACTATCACGGAGGCTTCCAGCTGTGGCTTACACTCGCAATCGTACCCTTCTTTAACTCATTCAAGCACACAAATTGCCTTTGTTCTAACTGGTCAATATTAATGCAGGAATTGGGAGAAGATGTTGCAGAAAGCATATTGCACACGTGAAAAAAAAATGTCGCAGTATCGCCCGAAAGGCGAAGCATCGATTGCGATAGCAAATTAGTAGAGAGCTATTCGAGGTAGGGATAGTAGTTTTATCGCCTGCATAAACTTGGACACATTGGCTTACTAACTGAATTAACAATCGTGGTGTCAGCGCGCACAAGCAAACATGAATAGATCACACTGAATGACCGCAGCCAACGACTGTCAAAACGCTGGCAGCAAGCGCAGGTTCACGCGGTCTATCGCTTCAACGGAAACTGAGCGGCGAATGCACAGCGCATAGAAATGTCAGAGCCGTGTGGAGATAAGAGACGGTGCGGACGACCGGCATCCCCGGGCAAAGCGCAAAGGAGAAGATGCCCCCCCTCCACCCCTCTTCCCGCTTTGTTACTTTCGCGTGGGAGATTGAGTGGCAAGATACGCCTTTGGTGCCGGAGCACAGCGCCGTCCCGCCTCCCTCCCTCCCTCCCTCCCTCCCATACCCCCACGGTCTTTTGCGCGACGGTCACGTTTGCTTTCCGCCGAGCGTTCGCTCTCCGTGATAGCGCGCGTCCCCCGCGCGCTTTCGCTCGCGCCACCTTCTTGCGCCCTTTCTGAAAAGACTAAAATGGGAAACTGAACGCTTGTATCCTGGCTAAACAACTAGGCGGCACTGCAAAAAAAAAAAAAAAAAAAAACTAATTGAGTTTGGTGGTCAGCAACGCTGACCACCGTGCCTGAAAGAGTTAAGTGGAGATGTGTCCAAATGTCAGGGACTGCAACTGCTTCAAAGCACACATTTAGTTTGGCGTGTGCCGCGAAGCAGCGCCTTTTCTGTTATGCCTTCGTACGACACCGCGGATTATTTTACTGCATTAGCGAGCTGTTCAGCTTCCTTTTAATGCAATAGCAATTATATGGACACTTCAACCGAATTTCTGCCGTCGCCGTCGCCTTGAGGTTCCGTATAGATAAAATCGTCGCCGCGCGCCGTATGCCCGAGCGGAAGCGTGCGGGGGACACGCGCTATCACGGAGAGCGAATGCACGGCGGAAAGCAAACGCGACCGTCGCGCGAAAGGCCGTGGGGGTATGGGAGGGAGGGAGGCGGGGCGACGCTGCGCTCCGGCATCAAAGGCCTATCTTGCAACCGGGCGCAAGGGGAACTTGCCACTCAATCTTCCACGTGAAAACAAGAAAGCGGGAAAGCAGTGCGTGAGGGAGAGGGGGGGGAGGGGCGGAGCTCTGCCAACAACCGCGTTCATACTTTGCCCAGTTGGGTCGCTCGCCCGCACCGTCTCTTATCTCCGCACGGCTCTGATCTTTGTATGCGCTGTGCATTCGCCGCTCAGTTTCCGTTGAAGCGATAGACCACACGTACCTTCGCCCGCTGCGGCGGATGCGCTTGCTTCCAGCGTTTTGACAGTCGTTGTCTGCAGTCATTCAGTGTGATCTATTCATATTTGCTTGTGCGCGCTGACACCACGCTTGTTAATTCAGTTAGTAATAGTCGGGCCATATTTTCCAACGCACGCTACACATGCAATGCTGCCCGGATCGGCAGTGCAGCGCTACAGGTATGTCCCTTCGCACGCGCTGCCCACGGGAAGCGCTTCTCATCAACACCACCGTTTCACACGCGCCTTGTCGTGGTCATCGAGTCTCTCTTCACGTCGGTCTACTTACGCCGCAGCACACCTGCTTACTTAATAAGCTCATGTTTACTACAATTCATATTGCTACCAAAGCCGCTCACCTTACTTCGTATGACATTGCTGTGTTGCTATCGCATTCATTGCTTCGCCCTTAGGGCGAAACTGTGACATTTTTTCGTCCTCTTTGCTTCCAGAGCTTCTCTTGTGTTTTCTTCCTGCTTGGACAAATACAACGGATACCCAGGAAATACTGGGCGTCCGTTGCCGTATACAATACAGTGCCGGTACAGAATCAGGGCGCAGGGGCAGGCAATGGCCATGACACTTGGACTACATTAAAAGTTCTTGGGTCTGTATAAGGCGTCGTTCGCTGCAAGCAGGAGAAGAGAAAATGGTCTGCACACACCTACACCAACGTAAATGTGTACCTATAAGTCCTACGGTAACCGTAAGAAAAGTCCGCTTGCAGTTGGCACGCGCCACAAGTACGTTAGCAAAAAAACACGGGTTGCGACGAGTTTTCTTTTTAACCATTTCCTCTAGATTATAAAAGCAAAGCTCCCGCGTACAGAGAAAAATAAATAGAAAGAACCGAATAACAAACGTTACGCCTTCATGTATGCAGTCGGTACAAAATCCTTCTTTCGGATAACGCGGATACACTTATACCGCATGTTTTCGGCCTTCGGCAAGGACAACACTTCCCGTTTTATAGTTTCTGAAACGTGCCGGAACGCAACGCTTGTTGGCATTTTGTCATGTGCAACGTGCCTTCAGAAACGACGCAGACACACGCGCGTCCGTCAGGTGTCACTGGGGTGACATGCGAACGAAATATAAGGGAAGCGAACTCGTCGGACGGCCCGCAGCTTGTGACGTCATATCCTTGCGCACACGCCGGAAAAGCTGTCTATAGTCGGGTAAAGTGTGCAGAGAAGCCCGCCCACGCCCTCATAACCACCAGCCACTATTCCTCCGCGAGGCAGCAAATAGTTCGTATACTTCACACTTTCCTTGTTACACAAATAAGGCGGTAACGACAAAGCGCCTAACTTTATTCGTTTTCACTCGTCTATTATAGTGGAACGTACAACTACGACAAGCACAGTCGTATCAAGTACGACGCCATTTTGAAAAGGTCGCATGACGATGTTTTTGTTTACTTCCGCGATAGGATCTTCCACGTTCTCTTCCACCTGGCCAATTCTGTTCCCCCTGGCCACACCTGAGGCGCCCGAAAATGTTTTCGCTGAAGGTCCAGATACTGTCCGTGGACCTATCGACTATTATTGAGCACAAAAGGTAGGCTCCTCTGAGTTGCTCCGTGACGAGCACAATGAACGCTACTTCCGCCAAGATGTTACGTGGAAAGATGCAGACGAGAGCCAGTATACATGAAATAGACGAGCAAATGCCAATAGCTGACTAAAAAGCGACAGCTCGCGTCAGCTAAAAAATTGTCGCCGTCACTCGCAGTACTGATTGGCTTCTATCTCAGAAATGGTGCTGGTCCGCAGCAATATCACCGGCTGTATGGAACTTGGGAAATCTATAACGTTTGATCAGAGGCAGAGCGATGCATGACATTACCGCTAGTAGTTTGACAATGGTAAAAACAGGAAACATTAACATAAAAAGAATTCTCTTTGAGCAGAGCTTGTAAAGCCCTGTTTGCATCTTGCCAGGCAGTCATGGCCACGCGATGATCTTGGCGGAGTCCCAGTTGACACCAGACCTTTTATTTAGTCCCACATAAGTACATTCAATCCACAATTGCTTGAAAAGGAGCAAAATGGTCTGCTTTTCTATCATGACGCAACATTTTCTCTTTTTTTTTTCAGTGCGCCCGAAGCTAGTTTGTTGGCAACACTATCAGTGCCTTTCGGTAAGTTATATTTGGTTATAAGCATTTCTTTGTGTAGGTAACCATGCTGAGTTCAAGAAAACAATGGCCAGTAAATTATTAAGCCTAATGTTATCAATGTTCTACGCATAGCTGTGACAAAGCAAGGCTTTGGTGTTTTAAGCGCGCCGGGTTTGGCGGGAAGGTATTACATGTTTCAAATAGAAATCTTCACAACATTCTACAAAGGAATAGTTATCGATATTCAAATATGTGCAGAGATATGCACACCTGCAAATCTATCTGAAGAGAAGCTTTCGTGAAGCGAATATTTAAAAGTTACACAACTTATTGCGATCCGTTCAATTGTGTTAATTTTATCCGGTGCAGTATGTGTAATGTGATGTGACCTTTATGTTTATCTTTTACAAATGTCACAACAATAATTTCATGCCATTTCGATGTTTATGCGCTGGACCACTCACAAACTACGCCGAAATCAAAACACCAAATCACAAGAACAGTGTTGTGGTATAATTGCAGCCGTCTCACTCATGAGGATGAATGCGATGCTAGTTCAATTCTGAGGCTTAACGTGCCAAAACCACACTGAAGTTATGAGGCACGCCGTAGTGCGGAGCTCATAAATAATTTTGACCAGCTGTTATCGTGCTTTATTATACAATTCGAAGGATTCGGCGGTATATATATACTTTGTTGCTCCAGAATAGATGTCCCAACTAATAAATTTAATAAAGTCAAAGAAACCCTTGACAGCTATTATGCAATAATAGATTTAGAGGCCTGTGGGGGTTAGATATACTGAATTGCGACAGTCTGCATACAGTTTTGGCGTCGTGATTATAGCTTCATAGCGCTGAAAGAAATGTGCGCTCACTGGGTCTACATTATCGATCAGAATTTTGTCTTATATACACAACTCACTCGTGGAGACACAGCAATGAATCACACGTGAAACCCGAAAATAAAGGCGAAGAAAGTTACGCCAGGGTCCTACTTTCTTAGAAAAGTATTGAAGGACCCTGGTTACGCTTTCAAAACGCAGATATATGAGAATACATGGACTCACGTTTAAGATGAAGCTGATGAGCTGTAGCTCGGGAGCTCCTACAGATATTGTTACAGTGCGTCAAAGGTAGTGGGGCGGCAGCAACTGCAACTGCAGTTGCAACTGCAGTTCCCTCTGCAACTGCAGGCGAGGTTTCACAGTTTATGCTGCATTGCCTTATACTTCGGCATGGTCCCCCTCGAGTGATCATTAGCGGCCGTGGCCGTCAGTACACAGCTGATGTTGAAGAACGTCTACGTTTGTGCGCCTCCAACCTGCGACACTCAACGCCTTATCACCCGCAAACCAATGGTCTGACAGAACGCACGAACAGAACACTTGTGAACATGATATCCATGTACGTAAGCTCGGACCACAAGAACTGGGAAGAATTATTGCCGTTCGTCACTTACGCATACAACACCGCGCAACATGAGACCACTGGATACAGTCCGTTTCTCCTGCTTTACGCTCGTCCGCCGAGGTACACATTGGACACTATCTTTTCCTTTTGGCAGTCACGACGACGCTTGTATCGCGGAAACTCTCTGCCGAGTGGAGGAGGCTCGGCGCATCGCTCGATTACGTACGCTAGCTTTACAAAAGCAGTACAAATCCCGATACGATAGTCGACACCGGCAGGTCACTTACGATCCGGGTGACTTAGTGCGGCTGTGTATGGACTCCCGTGCGTAAACGCAGTTTATGTCAAAAACTGCTCACTGACTATGTTGGACCGTTTATTGTGCTTGAGCGTCTCAGCGAGGTGAATTATAGAATTGCGCGCCTCACTTCCAATGGGAGACGGTCATCCAAGACCGACATCACGCATGTAGCCCGCCTGAAGCCGTTTATTCAACGAAAGCCCCACTGACTACTCGCCCGGAGGGCTTCGTCTGCGAGAGGAGCCATGTTACAGTGCGTCAAAGGTAGTGGAGCGGCAGCATCAGCAGCAACAACAATATTAGGAGAGCAGCGAGGAAGAGAAGGACGACGTGTAGTACCGGCACCCACTTGTCCTACGGCTCCCTGCAATAAACGCCTTCTACACACCCCGTAACAATATATATATATATATATATATATATATATATATATATATATATATATATATTGTAAAGGCGTTTATTGCACACATTGCACACATTGCGGTTCCTTGAACATTGGATCAGTTCAAGGAACCGCGAGCGCGAGCGGCGTAGTCCGAGCGATGCGCTGGAGAGACTGACCCACTAGACAGCGCTGGTAAGGATGCCCCACTGCATCGTCCCTCTTCTTCACTACAATTACCCCGGGGACGAAAAAGGGAGCCGTCCGGTGACCTAACAGTTCGTCACTATTAGTGGATCATAGTACGGTTTGATGCGCTCGATGTTGACAATGTCGCGTCCGCGACGGCGCATGTCCGAAGATGGTTCAACGGGCTCAATCACATAGTTGACGGGTGATGCACGCTCGACGATGCGGTAGGGACCTGCATACTTGGGCATTAACTTGGAAGACAGACCAGGTGCAGCGGAAGGAACTGAGAGCCACACAAGCGCTCCAGGAAGAAAGGTGGGCGCAGAGGTGGTGTCACCGCGAGTGTACTTCTGGCTCTCTTGGTCAGTGGAGGTAAAGGCCCGGGTGAGGTCGCGGCACTCTTCGGCATGTCTCACCGTATCAGAAATGGGCGCACAGTCAGATGCGTCGGGCCGGTATGGTAGCATTGTGTTCATGGTGTGCGATGGGTGCCGGCCGTACAATAAGAAATATGGCGAAAAACCAGTAGTGCTCTGCGTAGCGGTATTGTACGCGTAGGTGACGAAGGGCAGAATGGCGTCCCAGTTCGTGCGGTCGGAGGAGACGTACATTGAGAGCATGTCACCGAGCGTACGGTTGAATCGCTCCGTGAGTCCATTGGTTTGAGGATGGTACGCCGTTGTTGTGCGATGAACAACGTGGCACTCTTTGAGAACAGCTTCAACTACTTCGGAGAGGAAGACCCGTCCGCGGTCACTGAGCAGTTCCTGGGGTGGCCCATGACGTAGGATGAATCGACGAAGCAGGAAGGAGGCAACATCGCGCGCTGTAGCTGCCGGAAGCGCCGCAGTTTCAGCGTATCGCGTAAGATGGTCAACTGCCACAATGGCCCAGCGGTTTCCAGCCGAAGTCATGGGAAGGGGCCCGTACAAGTCTATACCGACGCGCCCAAAGGGCCGGGTGGGGCAAGGTAAAGGTTGCACCCCAGCTGGCGATAGGCGGGGTGCAGATTTCCGGCGCTGGCAATCGGCACAAGAGCGTACGAACTTTTGAACGTAGCTGTACATCCCTCGCCAGTAGTACGGCTGTTGAAGGCGCTGGTAAGTCTTGAAAACGCCAGCATGGGCACACTGGGGATCGGCGTGGAAAGCTGCGCATATTTCGGAACGCAGGCTGCGAGGCACTACTAACAACCACTGGCGACCGTCGGAGCTGTAATTGCGCCGCTGAAGCAGGTCGTCGCGAATGGCGAAATGGTGAGCTTGACGGCGCAACGCGTGGGTTGTTGACCTGGTCGATTTATCAGAGAGCCAGCCCATAATCGACGCAATCCAGGGGTCCCTGCGCTGTTCGGAAGCGATGGTGCGAAGGTCGATGGAAGACACCGTCAACCGAGGTATATTGTTGTCAGGCAAAGGAGAGCGCGAGAGGGCATCGGCGTCCGAGTGGTGTCGTCCGCTGCGGTAGAGTACGCGGATGTCGTAGTCTTACAGGCGAAGTGCCCAACGTGCAAGACGGCCGGACGGATCTTTCAATGACGCCAGCCAACATAGTGCGTGGTGGTCCGTGATGACATAAAACGGGCGGCCATACAAATATGGCCGGAACTTTTTGCGATAGCAATTATATGGACACTTCAACCGGATTTCTGCCGTCGCCGTCGCCGTGAGGTTCCGTATAGATTCCAAGGGCGATAAAATCGTCGCCGCGCGCCGTATGCTCGAGCGAAAGCGCGCGGGGCACGCGCGCTATCACGGAGGGCGAACTCCCCCGCGCGCTATCACGGAGAGCGAACGCACGGTGGAAAGCAAACACGACCGTCGCGCGAAAAGCGCTGGGGGTATGGGAGGGAGGGAGGCGGGGCGGCGCTGTGCTCCGGCACCAAAGGCATATCTTGCCACTCAATCTCCCACGCGAAAGCAAGAAACGGGAATAGGGGGGGAGGGGGGCAGCTTCTCCTCTGCCAACAACTTCTCTGCCCGGCGGTGCCGGTCGCCCGCACCGTCTCTTATCTCCACACGGCTCTGACCTTTGTATGCGCTGTGCATTCGCCGCTCAGTTTCCGTTGAAGCGATAGACCGCGCGAACCTGCGCTTGCTGCCAGCGTTTTGACAGTCGTTGGCTGCGGTGATTCGGTGTGATCTATTCATGTTTGCTTGTGGGCGCTGACACCACGATTGTTAATTCAGTTGGTAAGCCAATGTGTCCAAGTTTATGCAGCCGATAAATCTACTATCCCTACTCCGAATAGCTCTCTACTAATTTGCTATCGCAATCGATGCTTCGCCTTTCGGGCGAAACTGCGACATTTTTTTAAAGAGCCCAGATGATCGCGAGACATTCTTTTAGATGCGAAGCATCTTATGGTCGGGGCTATGTCCCTCCCTCCCTCCCTCCCTCCATCCATCCATCCATCCATCCGCCGTGCGGCTTCCACACCCCTACTGCGCATGCGCATCCTCCTCTCCTCTCCGACGCTCCTCTCCTCTCCAGATTGCGCAACGAATGGCAACACCTGCGGCTCCGCGCGCGATAATGCGAAGCAGCTTAGATTAGAGGCGCGACGGTAGGCGCTGCATACTCCGCTGGGGGGCGCCACTGTAGCTCGCGGTGTCATGACGCGCGCGCGCGCTCCGCTCCTCTCATTCTCCTCCCGCAACGCACGGTATATATAACGGTAGCTACGTACCTCAACCTAACGGAAACGACGAACTGAAAACTAATGAGAACTTGAGTCGACCCCATGACTGCTTCGCATACTACTCAGGGTTCCCCTACGGGAAGATGGTGTAATTTTTTCAGTCACGGTGTAATTATTCTCGGCTTTCGTAAGCGTTCGGCTGGCATAAGCAACGACATACTCAGGGAACCCTTGCTTGCGTTGCGCGAGGACAGCGCCAAGCCCAACACCGCTTGCATCTGTGTGTACCTCTGTAGGGGCCATCGGGTCGTAGTGGCGCAAAATTGGGGGCGAAGTCAGCAAAAAACGAAGACTCGTGAACGCCTCGTCGCATTCTGGTGACCACGAGGTGAGGAGCCCGTTGCTCCCTAGGAGCTTCGTCAGGGGCGATAGATACGATGGCGGCGAAATTCCGAATGAAGCGTAGGAAGTAGGAGCACAGACCGATGAAACTGCGCAATTCTTTGATGGACGTTGGCTTGGGGAAACTCGGCAACGGCGCGAAGTTTGTCGGGGTCGGGGAGAATTCCGTCCTTGGATACCACGTAGCCAAGTATCGCGAGTTGCTGCGCAGCAAATCGGCACTTCTGTATGTTTAATTGTAGGCCGGCGTTCGATAAACACGTCAAAACACGCCGGAGGCGTTCGAGGTGCGTGGTGAAGTGAGGCGCGAAAACGACAATGTCGTCAAGATAACACAAACATGTGTGCCACTTTAAGCCTCGCAGAACTGTGTCCATCATGCGCTCGAATGTCGCGGGCGCATTACAGAGTCCAAAAGGCATGACGTTGAACTCGTAAAAGCCGTCGGGCGTGATAAAGGCTGTTTTCAGGCGATCGACTTCTTCCATAGGCAGTTGCCAATATCCGGAGCGCAAATCCAGAGATGAAAAGAACTCGGCTCCTTGCCTCCTTGCAGGCAGTCAATTGCGTCGTCTATGCGTGGCAGGGGATAGACGTCCTTGCGAGTGATCTTGTTAAGCCGGCGATAATCGACGCTAAACCTGACGTAGCCGTCCTTCTTTGTAACAAGGACGACCGGCGAAGCCCATGGACTTTTCGAGGGTCGAATTACTTCGCGCCGAAGCATGTCGTCGACTTGCTCGTTAATCACACGACGTTCGCTGGCAGAAACGCGATATGGGCGTTGTCGCAATGGTAGGTGAGAGCCAGTGTCGATGTGATGCGTGACAGTTGAAGTCCGACCCAGGGAAGCTTGCCCCACGTCGAAAGACGAACGAAATTCTTCCAAGAGGGACAGCAGCTGGGAACGCTGGGCCGCTGTAAGGGTTCCAGCGATGGAGGAACCAAATAAATCTCTGGGCAATGCGTCTGATGTAGAAACAGCACTGAGCGTACGGTAGGTTGCGCAATTCGGGTAGTCGGGCACGTCGATAACTTGCACGTCGTCGATGGCTTCCATGGTACCAACACATTCTCCTCGGAGCAGCATGACAGGGTATGGGCACGGGTTGCAAACGAAAATTGCGCTAGTGCCCTTGGTGATGTCCACGGTCGCAAAAGGTAGCAACAGGCCCTTCCTTGCGAGGAAACGGCCAGATGGCGAAAGTAATGCAATGGCGTCCGAGAGGCCACTGCAGTGCATGGACACGATCATTGAGGCGTTGGGAGCAACCTGAGTATCCGCTTCGACGATCAGTTTCCTGGAAAGCGACGGAGCGTCAGTGGGCGTCAAATCTAGCAGCGGAGATGGTTCTATTTCGGCCGGTGCGCAATCGATAACGGCATTGTGGCGCGAGAGAAGATCCCAGCCGAGGATGACATCGTGAGAGCAGGAGGAAATGATGAAGAATTCTATGGCGTATACAACGTCCTGAATTTCTACACGAGCAGTGCAAGACGCCAATGGTCGAATATGCTGAGCACTGGCTGTGCGAAGGGATAGTCCGGAAAAGGGGCGTCGTGACTTTCCGAAGTAAGCGGCAAAGTGTAGCGTCCACTACACATACAGCTGCCCCTGTGTCCACGAGTACAGACGCGCGGACACCGTCGACAAACACGTCTATCACATTGGATGGGCTGCAATGAGGACTTGTGCACTTCGACGTTGTCGCAGCCCTTGCCTCTTGCACTGCGACTGTTAGTTTTCCTCATCCAGAGGGGCGGCACGAGGCCGCATCGGCGATAACGAGCGCCGGCGTGGAGATGAAGAACGGCGGGTGTTCGGCGGCGGGCGGTATGTCGGTGACACACCGGATGGTGGGTCGTAATATGTACCTGGCGCGCGGTTTGTCATGGATGATTCGACGCTGGGCGGCTGCACACGATTACAGAAACGGGCCACGTGACCGGCGTAGCCGCAGGCAAAGCATATAGGCCGGTTGTCAGAGGTACGCCACCGGTTCGCTGTAGCTGGTCCCGTCCACGTCGGAGCACGCCCTGGATGGAGCGGCTGGTGATAGGACTGTATAACGGGCTGCACTGGTGGCCGAGCCACGACGTCGGCATAAGTGAGGGGCACATGAGCAGAGAGTGGGTGGGGCCTCGCGACGACTTCAGCGTAGCTGAGTGGTGCTGGTGCCGGGGCCTGTTGGGGTGGTACCACGACCTCGGTATAGCTCTGTGGCACAGGCGCAGGAACATGGTGGCGTTGGTCGGGCAAGACCTCGGCGATTTCTTGCTCGATGGCGCGGCGGAGCGGAGGCACGATAGTCGAAGCGGGCTGTGGCACATGCGGCGGCGGAGCAAAGCGTACCAAGGAGAGTTGGCGTGCTACTTCCTCCCAAATGAACGCCTTCATTTCCGCAAGCAGTGCGGTCTGCTCGTAGGTGGTAGCCAGACCAGCGATGTGATCGTCGCGTGATGAAGACCGACGAGTCAACGAGCGCTGCCTGCGTAGCTCCTCGTAACTTTGGCATAACGTAACGATCTCTGTGACGGATTGCGGATTCTTAGCGAGCAGCATGTTGAAAGCGGCATCCTCGATTCCTTTCATAACGTTTCTGATTCTGTCCGATTCCAACATCGTCGCGTCCACGAGCTTACACAAGTCCAGGATATCTTCGATGTAGCTAGTGAAGGACTCTCCCGGCTGTTTGGCTCGTTCTCGCAAGCGGGATTCTGCTCGCACCTTGCGCGCAGCAGGACGACCAAACACAGCTACTAATGAGGTCCTGAACGCGGACCATGTCGGAACTTCCGTCTTGTGGTTGTTGTACCAGAGGCTTGCCACGCCGGCGAGGTAAAAGAGCACGTTGCTGAGTTTCGCGGCATCGTCCCATTTATTGATGACGATTGCTTGCTCGTACGTGGACAGCCAGTCCTCCACGTCGGTGTCGTCGGTGCCACTGAAAACAGGAGGATCCTTGTGGCGACCAGAGCACACGACGGAGGGTGCAAGAGACGTTTGCTGGGACGTCGGCTGAGATGCGTCATGACATGGTTGAAGAGAGGGTACGGGATCGAAGCTCCAGGATGCGTTCGAACGTGGCGCTCTCCACCACTTGTAAAGGCGTTTATTGCACACAGGCGTTATGGCCAACCGTTGGAGCAGTTCAAGAAACCGCGAGCGCGAGCGGCGTAGTCCGAGCGATGCGCTGGAGAGACTGACCCACTAGACAGCGCTGGTAAGGAAGCCCCACTGCATCGCCCCTCTTTTTTCACTACAATATACATACATGGTAGCGGAGAATTAATTTTTCTCAGCATCAACAGCACTGATTCTGGTGAAGACTGCGTTTCATAGAAAAAATCATGAGCCATTCCAGTCTGTGAAGGTGTTTAACGTTAAACACGACAGACAGGTGACACAGAATTTGGAAAAGAGGTACGAACTCATTTATGGTCTTCATGGGTGGTAACGGTGATGAAAGGTCACACAGTGCACACTTTGAAATTTAGCGTATGGTCCTTTAAAGATTTCCAATTTAGCGGCATGGTACCTGCGTCTTTTGCTGCGTTGAGCGCTCCGCGACGTTCGTTGGCTTGCATAGCTCGCCGCTTGCGGTCCGCTTCTGCAGCGCGACCTTCGGTGGTGTTTGCCGCCCGCCCGCGCCCTTGACAGTCCCGTTACTGTTCCCTTCGTCTTGCTTTGTCAGATGGAGGAGAGGCCAGCTCAAATAAGTGCTGTCCCCCTATTGAGAGTTGAGATCTCAGCCGACCATCACCACCCGTAAAACCGCCTCAAGCAAGGCCTCCTTCCTCATAGGCACGTTCCTCTTCGGGAGCCCTAACTATACGCGGCCTTGTGACAGCAATTTCAGAACACAAATTAAATGCGCTGCTCGGCAGCTGCTGGTTTTATTATTGTGCGTGCTCCAGTGTCGATGACTACCGCCTCCTCGGGAAGCCAGAGGAAACTAGTCATGCACGTGATTGGAGTGCGGACAAAGAGACGGCGCACTGTGTTTTTGTTAACGGAGAACAAAAATAGACGGAACCCTAGCCATGTACAGCTTCGCGGTAATATAGTAACCTCAGGAAGCATATTTCAATGTTAGTGTAGTAGGGATGAGGCAACGCACGCGGCAGTGGGACACTGTCCTGCCTCGAGGTGCGTGCGCATATCGGGAGCTGTTGACGCCGGCTGAGACTGTCTTTGTGCCCGTCGTGCAATCCTTCCGCCTGCCGTACAACGTTAATAAACCCCCGTCCAAAGTGGTGGAGGTGCTGGATCTGCAAACCTGGAACTCCAAAGTCGGCCGCTACCACCTGCCCCGATAATACCTGGCGAAACCACCCAACAAGCCGCTGCCTAATCTCCGGAGGTCTTCGTAACCGGCGCGCTGCGCCAGCACGACCCTCCCTTCTTTACTGGAACGGATGACCACGATGTGGAAGATTGGCTCGTATTTTTTTTATTGCTACGATACTGAATCTTGCAAAACGTGAATAAAAATACTCAGTGACCAAGTTGTCAACCTGTAATTCCGAAATAAAGAAACAAAATACAATATGCAAAATGCACCTATTAACAAAATTGACGACTAGAAAATTGGCTTATGAAATATACCACTAATTCGTGAGTAGGACATTTGCGAAACCTTTGTTAATATTGTAACAAATTTACGTAAACGGACATAAATCAAATTTGTTGGCTTGAGATGCTATAACAGATTCGTTTAAGAAAGTGATGTCTGGTTTTCGTCTAAAGTTGCGGATTTATAAACTTCGTGCTTTAATCATTTTCTTCATGCTTTCGGACATTTTTGTAGTTGTGTAAAATATTTGGGGTCATTAACTAAAATTCGGCTTGCTACATTTGCTAGAATGTAACAATGTCTCTAAATTCAAAGAATTGTATTCCGATCATGCCAGCGTCTCTCAAGAGGGAATTTATGCGTTATGAATATATTTTAATAGGGAAATTACCGTTGGCTACGAGCTCAAGCTGCCTCTTAAGTCTTAAAAGAACGATTTAGGAAGCGCAACTCGGCTCCTTCCCTCGTCGTCATAATGCCACGTAGGGTGGGTGGGTGGGCGATGGATGGATGGATGGCAAGCAAGCAAGCAAGCAAGCAAGCATCAACCTTTTTGAGCCATTACTGGGAACTCTGCTTCTGTAGGTCTCTGTTGTTTGTGGTCGCCTTACTTTTCTGCCACGAAACCTCTGACCGCCTCTTATTAACCTCTATAGTGGACATGTTTACTTTGCCCCTGCTATCCCTGAACACAAGGGCTTCAAGGAGGTCAGAGGAGCCTAGACTTGTAACTGGGTAGATTTCTTCACATTCTAATCAAACATGTTCCACCGTTTCCCTAGCTTTACCACAGCAAGCACAGGCGTCTTCGTCCTTGGTTTACATAGCTTTATAACTACGCGTTCCAAGGCATCCTGATCTCGCTTCGAAAAGTAAGGAGCTTCCCTTTGAGTTATCATAAATTGTTTTTGTTTTTTCCTGGTTTCGTTTTTTCCTTTGAGGTAGTTAGTCGTAGCAGGTTTCATGTTCATTGCCGCCACCCATAACCTTGTCTCAGCCTCCCTCATTTTGCGTTTGACATGCCTTGCTGCCGTGTTGCTGGCCATACCGGTCGCATGTTTGCTTGTAAGCTTCCTAGTTATTTTCCTCCACTGTGAGTCAATGTTTTGCCTGTACAAGTACCTGAACACCCCCCCCCCCCCCCCCCAATTGCACCCCCATATACTTGCTTTCAATTTCCTCAGTCGTTCTTCAAAATCAGTTTTACTCTGAACCTCGCTTACTTCAAAATTTGTCCAGCGCATATCACCCTGCACAGCTTCATTAGTAGTCTTCCCGTGGGCGCCAAACGCGAGGCATCCGACTGACCTTTGGTTGCCATAGAGTCCTGATTGTACCCCCTGACTTCAAGCAAACAACCGCATTTTCAAATGAAAGCACTCGAACCATTACCCATTTACACATACCCCGAATCACCTCGTACCTACTGTATCCCCATAGCGCTCTGTGTTTCATTATGGCCGCATTTCTCTTCCCTTTTGCTATTGTTTTTTCCAGTGTCTCCAGATATCTATCCCCTTCGTTTATCCATATACCATGGTATTTGAATTCTTTTAGCCGAGGTATTTCCAGGCCGTGTATCAACACTGTCTGTTCACTGTTTTCATTGAATGCCATAAAACCTGATTTTCTAAATTCTAAATTGTAATCCTTAATTCTCACAATCTTCACTACAGATATCAGCCAGACGTTGCATATCACTTTGCTTGTTAGCAAGCAACACAATGTCGTCTGCATAAAATAAACCTGGAAGCTGCTGCTCAACTGTTGTGCCGGCTTGTTTGTATCAGAGGTTAAACCCGATATTGATTCCTTCTAGCGGCCCTTCCATCCTTACCACACGCATCAAAAACAGCGGCGGGTATAAAGGGAAACCCTGTCTCCATCCCTTGTTGATATCAATCTTATCGCTTGTCATCTCTTCCCATTCAGCGCAAACGGTATTTTCTCAGTAAATCTGCCTCAATAGCTGTATACAGTCGTTGCCTATTCCTTCCCCTTTCAGAATATTCCACAAAATGCTGCGATCTAAGTTGTCATACTCTCCGGCATTGTCTAGAAAAGTCACGTGTAGCGGTCTTCTACTCTGGATATTTCAATACACTGAGTAAGGACAATTAAGTTATCGCCCAGACGCCTACCGATTTTCAAACCATTCTGAAGTTCTCCCAATATGCCATTATTCTATGCCCATGCTTGCAGCTTCAATTTAATCGCCTGCATTGCTAACTCTTATATTACCGATATAATGGTCAATGGTCTATACGAGTGAATTCTATATTTTAACACGAAAGTGTTTTATGCCGGGGTCCACCAAGACTTCACTGACGTATTTCCGTCACGGAAATACGTCATAGAACATAATACAAAGAAAGAAACCAGAAGAAAAAGTTCCACAAACATGCAAAATTTGGAAATCGAACCCACGACCTCCCGGTCCGCGACGATAGATCGCCGAGCGTTTAACCCATTGCGCCACAAACGCATTTGCAGAGAGCTACACAGACGCGCCTTATATATCTAACACTCCTCCGTGTACCCGCGCTCTTGCTCGGGGCGGTGCCGCCGCCTACGAGCAGAAAAGAGAAGTACTGCATTATGACACTAGACAGTTTTAGCAGAGCGTTGCTTACGCTCCGCTCCGCTAACGTTTCACGCACACCACTGGTTGCATGAACTGCGTTGATTTGGCTTGTTTGACAAGTGCGTCTGCCAGAGACGCCGGCCACGCGCGCTCAGCGCGGCTGTAAAACGGCAAAGCAACCAGTAGACGCACCCTAACGCTCCGCTCAAATGGCTTCGTAGCGGACCGTGGGCAGCGTTCTTCGTTCCGCTGCCGATATGAGCGTTGTGCGCACGCGCATTAGCGCTCCCGCTAGCGTTCCGCTAGCGTTCCGCTCCCCTTTCTTCTGATCTTCTCATTGATCAAGATGCACTACCAACGCCACCTAGGTGGCGTTCACCGTACTCAGCACAGCGGAGCGTGGCCTCCGCAATTAGCTCTGAAAATGTTTCTGAAGTTGATCGCGGAGGCTGCAATTACGACGCGCTGTACGCGCTGATTTGACTCGGTGACGATTCAGTTACGTGCTTTGTCTTGCGCGTTGTATTAGTGTGTCAGTTACGTGCTTCGTCTTTCGCGTTGTGCTAGCGTGTGCAGCGTAGTGCAGCTTCCATATGCACGACGGTTGCTCATGGTCATCGACGTTGGTAGTCGTGATGGAGGAGACGTGCCACCAGGCGTCAGCGTGGGTGCATCAACGCCTAAGGGCGCTTTAGCCACAAAACACCAATAGACATTATATATCAATGTGCAATAAACATTACACTACTTCTGTGAAGACACGTTTCACTTTCGTGTTCTATACCGATTCCTATATAAGAGGGATCAACCACATTTTTTTCCCGTTAGCTTTAGAAATTTAATTCATTCTACTTTGTCGCCAACTGTGTGGTATTCGCCTAAGTTGTAAGTATTTTTCTGCCGCTTTCAACAGAGCTTCCTTACATTTTGGTCCTAGCTAGTTCATTAATCAGTATAACGCGAACCTCGTCTAAACCTGTGGCTGTGCGTTTAGGAATTTCCTCTTTAGGTTTCTTCCAGATGAAATTACTCAGCACCAACTACTTGTGCGTCTGGTTCTCGTTCGTTCTCTTTTTTTTCTTAGAAATCACCTCGCCATTGCCCTTTTATTCCCCATTTTGTCCCCAATTAAGCCATATATTTGCATAAAACATACCTTGCGAGGTTTCTAGAACAGTTATGTAGCACTCGAGATTGATGGAATATATTATGAGTGACCCCTCTTAATTGCTACTTTTATGCAGCTTCAATTTGAGAATGCTGACCTTATAGACGCCATGCCTTTTCTCCATTACCTGCAGTGATAGCGCTTTTTGCTGCAATGGTGCTACCAGCTTGCATCCGGTACCTGGGCTTCGGAGAAGAAGGAGTTGCGCATGGAAGCCTAGCCGCAAATTGGCAAGGCCGTTACGGCCGGAGGCTGCGGCGCAGAAGCGTATTTTCAAGATTGCAGCAAGCCGGTACCCTTGGTGTCAGCTGGATGGCCAGGGCATTTGTGTTTGCCGTTTTCTTTTTTTTTTCTGGTGCGGTCGCCATGTGGTTAAGGCGCTAAAGCCCCTGCCGTCTTACAAAGAATTGGTACAACTCCCTCGCTCACGATGGGCAATAAATTCAAACAAGTGACCTCCCAGCAGGCAATTGGTACACCCTTCCTGCAGAAAGTCTGCTCAGCCTGTGTAGCCGCAGGATGCAGCATGTCTGCAGATTCTGTCGAGACTGTGGTCACAGGATGCAGCGAATAAGCAGTCATTTGGGAGAATCTGTGTAGCCCACCTATCGGGAACGGGCATGCATGCACGCATTCAAAGAAATAACAGACTCACTATAGTATTCTTTGCACTCATTATTCGTCTGATTTGTTCATGGCTGCCTGGTTCGAACCGAAAATATATCTTCCAATGAATTAAGTAGTAAGGAAGGTAAGCAAAGCTTAGAAAGGCTCTAGTTTAACTTCATCTTTGTTGCGCTGTGACACGCAAAGTTAGTGGAAGCAAAAACACACAAGTGAAGCGCAGACTGTCAGTCGAGTTTAATTAATAAGGATTTATACTCGTAGCCGCTAGCTTTAGCTGGATGTTACATGCACTAAAAAAAGGCAGAGAAAAGATAAGACTGAATCAGAACCTACAAGGTGACCCACTTGGATTATATCGAGGCATAATATGTTAGAAATTGAGTTTGATGATGAGATAGAGACACAGATGGCTCACTCACGCAGGCTGAAGAAGCAGCCTCAACCATGCAAAATGCTTCTCGTATCTCTCATCACTTTGCGCGCTTACTTCTGAGCAAGATTTTCGTACTTTCAAAAGACGGTGCGCAACCGCATCTCGTGCAATGCGCAGCCAAGTTGACCGGTGCATTTACTAGGCGGAGAGTATATCTGTGCTCCCCGAGACTCTGATTCAAGCACCAGCCCATTTATCCTACGTAAGCATGGTTGCATGTGAGCGCTATCTTATAAATAACTGCCTCTTCGCATATGACAAATTAGTGCACATGTGGCGTGCGAAGTGGGAGTCATTTACAAGGTACCGCTCACATGCAACTGCGCTTACGTTATGCACTGGTGCTGGAATTAGAAGCTCAGGGATCACAGATATGCTCTCAGCCTAGTAAATGCACAGGCAACTTGGCTGCGCACTGCACGAGATGCGGTTGCACACCATCTTTTCACAGCGCGGTAATCCTCCTCAGAAGCAAGCGCAAAGTGACGAGAGAAATATGGGAATCATTTTGCACAGACAGATGTGGCTGGTGCTGAAGCCTGCGTGAGCGAGCCGTCTGTGTCTCTACCTCATTGTCACTCAATTTCCAACATATCAGCTCGATATGATTCAAGTGGTTCGCCTGGTCAGTTCTGATTCATTCTGATTATCTTATCTCCACCTTTTTAGCACATATAACCAGCAGCTGATGATAGTGGCTGTACGGGTATAAGCTCTGCCTTCTTGTTCACCAAACTCAGTTGACAGTTCGCGCTTCAATAGTGTGTTTTTGTTTCCACTACCTTTGTGTGTCACGGTGCCTGCCCCAGCACAACGAACGATGAAGTAGTGAGTCAGAATATCTATGCGCCACTTCATTCCTTGGAAGAGGAGTCGCTTTTGGGCCCCATTTTCTGCAGCATGGACCCTATGCCCTCTTCTACTTGAGGTCTGCGCACTTGCACTTGCTGCAAGCATATTCTGTAATAGAAGTACAATTAATTTTGGAGACATAATTTAGGGACATATCTTGGGAAGTACAACCCTGAAACAATATCAGGAACAATGTCTTGCCGTATATTGGCAAAATAGGATGGTTACGCAGCTTAACAATTTCGTGAATTTTGGTAAGTCAACCGAGACGACCCGGAGTAGAGGTGAATTGGAATCCAGAGTAGCGTATTACGGAATGTTGAATTCCGGGCTTCGAACACTTTTAACCCACCTTTTGTGGCTTTTTATTACGAGGACCCTTTCACTGTAGTATTATGGGAATCAATACCCACCGCCCCACCAAAAAAAAAAGAAATGTAATACACAATTTGGCTAATTATGGAAATATGATTAGGAACACAGAATATGCGCAGGCACGGATGTTAGACGTCTACAAAAAATTGTAACAATAACGGTAACCAAAGCCCTCCTGCTTTTGTCGGGCAACTCGGGAGAGTTGCTAGGTATGAATTTTACCAACAAAACCTACAGCTCGTGTAAGTGACAGTGACCGTTTTGTACACACCTTGTTGCAGCATGCAGATCAGACGTTTTGCCGTGTTGTCAGGGTACAGAAGGGTCGGAGGTTCGTATGATGTGTAAAGATGCCTCTGGCTCACAAAATCGTGACATTCCTAAACAATAAAAAATTTTCAGTTTACTGTAATTTCTGTTTAAACTGCAAACTTGTGATTTAACAAGATCATGTTACACTGTGAAAAGTCTTGTACAACCAGCTCCAGGAAGTTGCATCTGGCTGTACAAATGTCCGATTATTACGTCACAGGCGGTTATTTAACATGTAAATGACACTGCAGCAAACATGAATCTAGTATCAAAGAGTTCACTCAAACGCACATCTGTAGTAAGTGAAATGTGAATTGCTCTGTGAAGAAAATTCTTTAGCACATGAAAACCGTTTCAAGACCTAATTTCTTTATGCGGCGCAACAAAGCAATAATAGTAACGAGAAAAGTAAATTACTCGCGCAGTCAAGTGAAATACTTACGTTCGTGCAATAGCACCATGCTTGCAAGAATTAGAATAACGGGAAAATTAAATTACTCGCACAGTCGAGGGAAATACGTGCGTGCAGTGACCGCTTCGCTCACCATTACGCGCTTTTCACTCACGGTCAGTAGTGGTTTACAGCCATATGCATGTGTATTTATTCCACACTTTTTTAACCTTCGCAATACTTTATTATGAGCAGAGCACAGTGATAAGGTGTAAGGGAAACAAGAGATAGAGCAGAGAGGGCCTCTCCGTGAATCATCTGTGAATCCTCTCTGCAATTACCAACATGTAACTTCTCATGATATCATAGTTATTGCTTAACGTGGGATTTTTTACGTAAGCTAACAAGCCAAATCGTCTTCGAAAATCGTCTTGGAAATTACTGTCTTTGATGCACTACAAATATCGTTATTGATTCTACATATCCCTAAAATAGTTACCTTCAGTAAAAGTACAACATGAAAGTTTATGTTCTAGTTGTAAAGGGTTTATTAGAGATCGGAGCAGCGCAGCGTCGACAGTCAAACGAGGCGGCTTTCAAGCACGAGCGCCGTTGTGAGCAAAAGCGCTGGACCCACTAGCGTCTGGCAGACTAGAGCTGGACCCACTAGCGTCTCTCTTATTCGCTGTGTCGCCATGTCGGAGTCTGATCTTATCAGACTCCGACATGGTCACGTTGACTTTCTTGCATAAGTCCAGGATGTCTTCGATATAACTTGAGCGCCGTAAGGCGCGACAAAGGCGTTAATACGGTATGACTGACTCTGCACGAGTGCCGCAGGCGTGAAAAAGTCTGTCCGACTTACCGCGCAAGTGCGAGACTTATGTAACGCCAACGAGGAACCTACCCGTATACCCACTGCTTCACCTGGTTCACCGCGCCGGTAGCCAGCGTCGGAGCGTAAACAAACTCGCGCATGGGCACGGCCAGCACGCGCAATCCCGCCAACAAATGTCCACACGATTGCACCCGTGGTGGCATATGGCTTCAGCGTCGCGTTGCTAAGCTAGACGGCGTGCATCAAATCCCGCCGCAGCGGATGCATTTCGTAGGAGGCGAGATGCAAAAACGCCGCTGTACCGTGCATTGGCTGCACGTTAAAGAGCCCCAGGCGGTAAAATTAATCCTGAGCCCCGCACTACGGCGTCCCTCGTAATTGTATTGTGGTGTTGGCACGTAAAGCTTCAGAATTGAACTAACATCGCCTTCATCCTCATGAGTGAGACAGTTGCATTAATCACAACACTGTTCGTGTGATTTGGTGTTTTGGTTTCGGCGTAGCTTGGCGAGTGGTCCAGTGCATAAACATAGAAATTGCATGAAATTAGTGTTGTGACATTTGTAAAAAACAAACAAAGATAACATGACATTACACATATTGCGTCGGATAAAATTAACGCAATTGAACGATCGCATTAAGTTGTCTAACCTTTAAATATTCGCTTCACAGAAACTTCGCTTCGGATATATTTCCATGTCTTACCATTAGGGTTAATAATTTATTGGTCGCTCTTTTCTTGCACTGATCATAGTCAACCACACAAGGGAGCACATGTATCAAAGTATATCTTACTCAATAAAATTATCACAGGCGGCCAAACGGGACTGGTTGAGTTCCTGAAAAATAAAGGAGAAAAGGTTGTGTCATGATAGAAAAGCAAAACATTTTCCCTATATTCGGATTCCATGTACTCATTTGGTGACACTTAAATTTAAAATGTCTGGTGTCGACTGTCACTCCAAGATTACCGCGTGAGCCTGCATGACGGACCCGCAAGACGCAAACGGGGCTTTGAAAGCTCTGCTCAAAAATAAAATTAGTTTTATTTTAAACTGTCGTGTTTTTATCACAGTCAAACTACATAGCAGTAATCTGATGGATCGCTCTGCCTCAGATAGAAATTTTCGGATTTCCGAAGTTCCATACAGCCGCTAATCGAGAGTTTTAGATAAGGGGGACGCAAGTGTTGGGGCCATCTAGTGCTTGCGTCCCCCTAATCTAAAGTTCTCTAATATTGCTACGGACCAGCACCATTGATGAGATAGAGGCCAATAGGTACTGCGATTGAAGGTGACAATCTTTTTAGCTGACGCTAACTGTCGCTTTTAGGGGCGAAGCTCCTTATAGCGGCACCCGTTCGTCCCCGTCGTAGTAGGTAACCACGTCTAGTTTTATGAATTGCTCAATAGATGGCGTTGTGTGTCCGTATATGTATGTATACCCATATATACATATATATGTACACGTATAGTATAACCGGAAGCCGACTTCAGCTTCCGTTTCCACTTCCGGTTCCGCTTCCGTTTCCACTTACGGTTCCGGAATCCAGCTTCCGGCTTCCGGAGAACGCTTCCGGCGTTTTATGAAAAAAAATTCCGAAAGTTGTGTCCGTAGCGCGGAATCGAACCAGGGACCCCTCGCTTCCGAACGCGCGGCGCTAACCACTACGCCACGAAGCGCGCATAGACACACGCACCACGATGGCAATAAATACCCAACATTAACGAAAGGCCGCGTTTCTAGCGCGTTTCTAACGCGTTTGTGCTAGCGCGTTACGGCCCGTGTAAGAAGCTGGTGTAAGACGCTGTGGCCTCTCCGCCTTACCTTCAACGCGTTTCGAACGCACTGCCCAAAGCGGTGGCAAGTCAAGTTCAAGTCGAGGAGCGTTTATGAATACGGGGGGTATACTCTCTCAGCAGTCATGTGATGGCGTCGGCAAACGCGGTGCACGTTCCGGCATGTGTAAATGGCTGCGTAAGACGCTGTGGCCGCTCCCCCTTACTAGAGAGTACTGCACGTTTCTAACGCGTTTGTGCTAGCGTCCCCTTAAGCGGGAGATCCGATGAATTCCTCCGGAGCTTCGCCCACTCATCATCATTTACCCCGTGGATATGCTGTGATTTTTTAAGTCAGTTATTTGTATTCGCTTGTCTATTTTATGTATATACTGCCTCTCACTTGCATCTTTCCACGCAACATATTGGCGGAAGTAGCTTTCTTTGTGCTCGTCTTGTAGCTACTCAGCGGACCTTATCTTGAAGCTTCATTGATCGTTGTGATGTTCATACTGCTCCATATCAACCAGTAGACGTTTTGTCCGATGTTGTACAACACAGCTGCCCCTTTGGTGGGAGTCCTGCAAGGAGCGGAGGTCCTGAATCAAATCGCACGAACGCATCAACATCAACAACAGGTGGACCTTATAGTGTTCGCACAGGCTATGTTTAAAATAAAGGTTCCACACATCAAGTGTGGAACCACATTTTGATTTCTATGTTGTTTCAGCGTTGATATTGTTACGCGTATAGGACGAGTCAATTAAACAAGAAACTCAGCGGACCTTACCTGGCCGCATTGTTTATCGTCGTAACGTTAATCGAGCCGTAGAGCAGACAATTGACCGTTTGACCTATATCGTAGATCATAGTGGCAGGTACAGTGGCTCACCCTGCATAGAGCGGAGGTCCTGAATCAAATCGCACGAACGCATCAACATCAACAACAGGTGGACGTTATCGTGTTCGCAAATGCAATGTTTAAACTAAACGCTCCACACATCAAGTGTACTTCAATGCATGCACGATTAACTCATCACTTGGGAAACTCGATCAAAAGCTATTTTACTGTTTAGTGATAGTAACGGCTACCGGCACGCTGCGTATAAATGTATGCGGCCGCGTGCGGATGTAATTTGAGCCTTACGCCTCACATAAATAAGACAACTCGTATGACGCGCACATCACTGAGACAATGGTTTCGATATGCAGAAAGGTATCGCTGGTGAGGTATTTAACCCGCTTGTCTAAAATGTATCGAAGTTTGACGCACGTATCGAAGAATAAAAGCCGACGTATCCTTCAACAGTTTGCCTATCTGCGTAGTAAACAGCGGAGTCTATTTGTGCACCGTTTCCCGTCGTTAAACTGGTTATTAATTCTGTTTGACGCCAACTTGGGTAACTGGGTATGAGAGACTTGGCTCGTGCCGAATTTTATTGAACCCCTTCGACGCCAACTTGGGTCACATAGTATGTGCCTGTCTTCAATTAATCTCGTTGTGGACAACTTGGGTTACTGGCTTTGTGCCAGAGGGAGTGCGCCACTCCTCAATGATATTTAACTTTAGCAAAAACAATCTCCTGTAATTTTTTTTTGGTACTGGGTGCAATCGAACGCGTGTCATAGATATGGGGACAACTGTCACTGAACATGCATTCGGACAGGCTCCATGCGCGGACATCCAGGCAGCGCCGCTAAAGACCGCAGCGTGTTTCCGAGGAATGCGCGCGCGAAAGGAGCACAGCTGAATACACACCTCGGATATGACGTGTTTCATCGGTGGCGATATAACTAGTGTGTGTCTCTACATTGCTCCAATGCTAATCGCATTAACGTCGACGTTTATATCGTGAGATTGGATGTGCGATAATGCTTTTTATATTGTGATTTTTATATTTTACAGGCATTATGGAACACACTTTTGAGAACGTGTTGTTTCGAAACGGCACCTCAAAGTATTCCTCAAGACTTCTTGATTTCGTATCCTGACGCACTGGTATAATTGAAACGCGATCATAACTGACGTCTGTTCAGTTCAAAACGTTTGTTCTTGGTTGGTCGTCAGTGGAAGAAGTCCTTCGTTTCTTCGTCGCTTTGTGCCTGCGGACGTCAGACCTGTCCGGCTAGGCCTCACGCCGGCCGCGTTTCCTTGACGCCGACTACGTTTACCCTTAAAAATTAAACGAATACAGAACAACGTTAGGACCCAGTTCAGTGCTTTCACAATCGCGGCGCCAATTCTGTTCCGCTATTTCGGCGTATTCTTTAATAAATGTGTTCTCCGTAAAACCGATGCCTCGGTAGTATACTTAGCAGCGATCTACGACATTAAAAGCAGTTATAGTTTGCATTTCAAAGCCATTTGGTGCTCTTTGATGGGGATTCAGGGAGCCAAACTACAACGAAACCTATGTAAGCCTTCTTCCATGCTGCAGCCATACGTGTCTCATTGAAGTTCCTGTGCTTCACCATCGGGAAGCCAAATTTATTGTGGTCATAATTTACTTTTTAAGCTTATGCTAATAGCAATGACAGACACGGTTGTTTTTCCAAGTGTCACCTGCGAGCCCAGAGTCCTGAAGGGATCCGACCAACTACTCGGCCTTCGTTCCGGGTCGGTCCGCCTGGCTGGCTTGGTGGGGTCGACCCCTAGTCGAACAAATTCGTAAGCAATATTAGGTATGTCCTTCAAGTGTCATAGTTTAGCACAGTATAGGTCGGGGCTCGCTCTTTACGTGGCATGCACACAATAGAGTGGTTCATAACAGGGTATAGCTGATATTTGTATTAAAAAATTTAACAGCGAA